>NC_083277.1:5837962-6046480 GCF_963506605.1 Zootoca vivipara
GCTCTGTGCATTAGTATACAGACATTGAAGACCGTTGATCATTCCCCCATGTCTCTTATTTAAGGATATTTTCGTCCCACCACTAGGTCTGCATGCTGCTTGCTCCATTTGGTCCTTGACATTTGGATGATCATCTTCAGCATTTGATAGACTCCTACCTTCAGGACCACTGTCTCCCTCCCCCACATAAGTCAGTTTAAAGCCCTCCTGATGAGGTTTTTGAGTTTTGTGGCAAAAACATTCCTCCCAACTTTTGTGAGGTGCAGTCCATCACTTGCCAGAAGTCCATCTTCAAGAAACTGCAGACCGTGATCTAGGAATCCAAACCGTTCCTGTTTGCACCATTTGCGAAGCCAGTTGTTCACTTCCCCTATTTTTCCCTCTCTCCCTGGGCCATGTCGTTCAACTGGGAGGACAGAAGAGATGACAATTTGTGCATCTAATTGCTTCAACTTCCTGCCCAGAGCCTCATAATCATTTTTGATCTTCTGTAAGCTATGGCTTGCAGTGTCATTGGTTCCCACATGCACCAAAAGGAAGGGGTATTTGTCGGTGGGTTTTATGATTCCTTGCAGCCGTTCTGTTACATCTTTGATCTTGGCCCCAGGTAGACAGCACACCTCTCGAGACATCTTGTCAGGCCCACAGATCACTGCTTCTGTACCCCTCAGTAGGGAATCCCCAATCACCACTACACGCCTCTTCATAGGCTTGGTTGGGATTCTTCTATGTGCTGTCCCTTCCAAGGTTACCTGCATATTTCCAGAGGACTGACTTGGTTGCTCGTCTTCATATTCCTCATCAACTGTGATGAGGGAGAGATCCTCAGGTGGAGTCTGTTCCTCGTCTTCCATGAGCACTTCAAAACGGTTGTGTAATTCTAAGCACTCAGAGCGATCCCTGGGCCTTCTACTTCTATGAGTCACGTTCCTCCATACATCTGGCTGCTGTGTTGGGGAACTGACCTCCTCCTCAGGGAGATCCCCTGTCTCCTCCTTGGTGCAGACAGTGTGCTCTGCTGCATCCAAGAAAAGCTCCAGCTCTTTAATTCTCTGGAGCGTAGATACACGCCCCTGAAGCTGCTGCACCTTCTCTTCCAGAAGGGCAACCTTGTTTTCTAGTAGGGCAACCAACTTGCAATTGTTGCAGGTGTAGCTACCCACATCCTTTGGCAAGAAAACAAACATTGCACAGGAATTGCAGGTGACAATGGTTGTTCCCTCCACCTCCATCTTGAAAACCTTGAGGTCAAGGGGGAAAGAGGAAGAGGCCTAGGTCCCCCCTAACAAACGTATGAGACTTGCTGCCCTAGGTCAAAAAGATGGGTCAAACTGCGCGCGCCACTAGGCGCGCGCCGCTGCACTCCAAGCTCTGACTAGCTCCGCCCACAGCTAATCACCTGAACTTCCTGACTCACACTTCTAGGTGAAAGGTCACAACCAGAAACAAACAAGGTCACAGCCAGAAACAAACACCCACACAAGCCTGGACAGTCACCCAAATCCAAGAGGCAGCAGCCCTTGAAAACCAGCACAAGCACACAAACAAGTAAGAAAACAAATAAGCACACAAACTTACTCACACACAGCCCCAAAAGACAAAACCACAAAACCTACAGAGTGTCTCCCAAGCTCAGCTTACCTTCTGCTCCTTCCTCAGTCGCTGCACTTCAAGCTCTGACTGCACTCCAAGCTCCTTTACCTTTACCTTTACCGTGTTCGGGGGTCTCTCTTCTTTTGATAGTTGGAAGCAGGAACCCCGTTGCAACAAAAGACCAAATAAATGAACAGATTCACCAGCAGCTTTGCTTTTGCTTAACCCTAGCTGAAGTCTCCAATTTTTTTTTGTGCTGACCGATGAGTGGACGCTGAGAGAGCGCAAGTCCCCGGAGCGGGGTAGCACTGCAAAGAATCAACCGGCGATTCTCAGAACATTGGTCAGCATCTTAGAGGATCCTTTCTTAGAACCCAGGTGCTGTAAAGGAAACTGGATCCCCTGAAGTTGGGTGGGGAGCCTGGGTCTCCTTGTACAGGAAGGTGACCTTGGATCCCCGGTGCAGAGAGGGAATAAAGGCCGCAGGTGCAGTGCAGCTTTTTAAAGACTCGCTTCCCTCTCACGGTCAAGTATCTCACTCTCAGGTAGGCCCTTTAGGTACTCTCTTTGCATATGAAGCAGCCTGGCAGGAGGTCCCTCACAAACCGCCTTGAGAAATGGGCAGCTAAGGGCCTTTTCCCACAGCACCTTCCCGTGTCCCCGCTGTCAGGGACTGGACTGAGGAGGAATGGTGGGGACCATCCCCCCCCTCTCCTGAACCTTCCCGAGGACAGTATAGATTTAGATCAGTGGTTTGTAGAGGGGCATCGTTCAGATGCTGCAGAGGGGAGAAGCTGGGGAATATCAGAAGAGGAACGGCAGGAAGCAGCAGCACCAGGAGAGAAAGCTGGCAGACTCAGTGTCCTTGGAAAGCATTCCTGACCCCCCCTCCCAGGACCAGGAGTGCATTGAGGGTAGTAGAACAGAAAGCTCAGAGGCAGAAGGCTCAGATTAGCCGACGTGGGGATGACGTAGAATAGGAGAGAGGGAAGAGGTGGGCCTTTACTTGGAGGAGCAACGTCATCATCCTAGATAGATTGCATTCCTTAATCTCTCTCTCTGTGCTCAGTGAATAAATTACTTGGTAAGAACTGTTTTTTCTCCAAGTGTATTGCATTATACAGGCCTACATTCTGCACCCAGGATAGCTGCACAATGGTAGGCCTGTGTACTGTGTGTGTTTATGTGGGGGGGGGGGCTTTTCATTTACTAACTCTTTCTCTGTCTGTGTGGCATGGATTTGCCTGTTTAAGCTGATAGTTACATTGCCTTTTGCTGCTCCTTTTCAGTTAGTTCTAATAAATAGAGGTTTGTCCTCTGTGTCTGTGTGTGCAGAGAGGGGGTGCAGGGTAGCGCCTTCCCCCTCTCTCTCTCACACACACACCCTCCCTTCTCTTCTCCTTCCATCCACTCCTCCCTTCTGGGAGCAAAGGGGGGGGGGGTCCACACCCTTTACCTTCCATGAACCGCTTACCTTCCTGGTGTTAGGGGAAAATGACCCTTCTCCAAATGCATTGCATTTTGCAGGCCTTCCTTTCCTTCTGTAACCCTGTGGGTATGATAGGCCTCAGTATACCGGTAGCTTCCTGTTCTCTCACTGGTTTATATTGGCTTCTGGATTCTCACTTTAGCTTAGGCGCACTTTAAGGCCTGCTCTCTTGATTGGCTCTACATTGGTTGCTCTAATTGTCTCATTGATCCTGTTTTCACAGGTTTATATTGGTTTCTGGAGTCTCATTGCAGCTTAGGCCCACTTTGTGGCTGGGCCCCAATTACTATTTAGGTCTGCCTATTGTTTTCTGTCCAGGCTATTCAAAATCCATTTGACTAATAATGAAAGAGGAGAGCGCAAAATATGGTCTGAAGCTCAACATCAAAAAAACCAAGATCATGGCCACTGGTCCCATCACCTCCTGGCAAATAGAAGGGGAAGAAATGGAGGCAGTGAGAGATTTCACCTTCTTGGGCTCCTTGATCACTGCAGATGGTGACAGCAGTCACGAAATTAAAAGACGCCTGCTTCTTGGGAGAAAAGCAATGACAAACCTAGACAGCATCTTAAAAAGCAGAGACATCACCTTGCCGACAAAGGTCCGTATAGTTAAAGCTATGGTTTTCCCAGTAGTGATGTATGGAAGTGAGAGCTGGACCATAAAGAAGGCTGATCGCCGAAGAATTGATGCTTTTGAATTATGGTGCTGGAGGAGACTCTTGAGAGTCCCGTGGACTGCAAGAAGATCAAACCTATCCATTCTTAAGGAAATCAGCCCTGAGTGCTCCCTGGAAGGACAGATCGTGAAGCTGAGGCTCCAATACTTTGGCCACCTCATGAGAAGAGAAGAATCCTTGGAAAAGACCCTGATGTTGGGAAAGATGGAGGGCACTAGGAGAAGGGGACGACAGAGGACGAGATGGTTGGACAGTGTTCTCGAAGCTACGAACATGAGTTTGACCAAACTGCGGGAGGCAGTGCAAGACAGGAGTGCCTGGCGTGCTATGGTCCATGGGGTCACGAAGAGTCGGACACGACTAAACGACTAAACAACAACAACATTGTTTTCTGTCCAGGCTGTTCAAAACCATTTGACTAATAATCTTTCTACCTTTCTAGAAGTTTTTTTTCTCTCTCTCTCCAGTTTGAGGCTTACATAGGGGGTTCAGGGGCAGTCCCAGGAGTTTGCATTCCTTCTGCGAGAATTGAATTGTGTGTTCTCCAGATATGAATTGTATCATATTTTGTTCTTCTCCCACTGTTCTCTTTCCACTATTTTCCCAGTCCCCCCTTCATTGGAGGGATTTTCTAGCTCTCCCACCTGGCCGAATTTGTATGGGCTGGGCCTATGTGATTGATTTACTGTATGGCAGTAAGAACTGTTTTTTTTTTGTTTATCTGCTTCTTGGCTGCCCCTGGGGGAGGGATCGGATTCCCTGAAGCCTTGACAGATAGGCGCCAGTCCTGCTTATGACACCCCCCCCCCCGACTGTCCTTTGGCAAGGACATTGTCAATTGATGTCCCACCCATCCAGCCTGGTCACTAACAAGACCATCCTGTGTGTTAGTTAACGCCTGTCAGTCTGCCCCTAAATTCACTTCTTATTCTCTCTCTCTCTCTCTCTCTCTCTCTCTCTCTCTCTCTCACACACACACACACACACACACACAAAACACACACAGCATGTTGTTCAACATAACTCTTCTGTCTGTGGGAGACAGACGTCTTCAGCCTTAACTGGACTCCTTCCTTGCCTCTCTAATGTCACCTGCAGAGAAGAAACCAAACCTTCCGTGTGGTTTATATGCAGTTTATTTATTGCGCTTTAAGCAAAGCAGTCATTTCAATGGGCTCTTCAGTTGAAGGCGCCCCCAATGCAAGGAGGCTGGTGTGACACATTTTGAAACGAATCAAGGGACACGTATTGTCATCGGAAAAAAGAGACAGGGGCTGTTTGGACCATTTATTCCTGAGCCTGGTATTGCCCAAGTGCGCCACTGGATTGCGGCTGATTGGTTGTATAAGCAAAATAAGTGAGGCACACGGAATACATCCAGCTGAACTATTGATTTGTGCTTAGTTTCCTTGCGCAAAGACACACCTTTTTTTTGCACGTAGCTTTTTTCTTTAAGTTTTCATGATACAATATCTTCAAATCACAATTTTGAATACACAAGAAATAGCAAAGACAAAAAAGCTTAAAAAGATACAGAAAAAAATGAAGAGAAAGAAAAAATAGAAAAAAGATTCCCAACCACCTATTCACCCTTCAACCCCCCCCCCCCCGGTTTCAGTTTCCAATTTTTTTTGTATACCTTTTTCTATACTTTATTCTAAAGATTTTTATCTTTTCTTGAGTCCTTCCCTATCTGCTAAGAGGTTGGCTTTCTTTCACCAGTTTTTTCTTATATTCGTTAAATTTTTCCCAGTCCTTATCAGTTTTCTGCTCTGGTATCCCCTTACTTTCTCCTATTTTCCTTGCCAAATTTTGATAGTTTATTAATTTTATTTGCCAATCCTCTAATTTTGGAATTTCATCACTTTTCCATCTTTTTGCGATAAGAAGCCTAGCGGATGTAGCCACGTACATTACTTTGTACTTCTTTATACTCTTTTAATTTCACATTTCCTTCTACCTTTGCTACTAATAATTTATAAGTTGGCCAATTCTCATCCAAATTTTTTCACGCAAAGACACATCAAGGTCAACTTGGCAGCAGGAAACCATGCAACGTGAGGAGGAGCGACTCTTTCATGCTTGTGCATTATCTGCAAAGAAATGGCAGAGAAAGAAGGAGAGATCAAGTCCTGGTTTTAGGAAAGTCCCCATAGAACTTCTTCAGGACCCACGAATCCATGGGAATAAATCTTTTCTCAGAATAAAGGAGGGGACTGTGGAAATGAAAATGGACACTGATGGAGTCCTGACCATTGTTTTCCTGGGTAGTAAAGGTAGAAGGTAAAGGACCCCTGTGCAGTTAAGACTAGTCAAAGGTGACTATGGGGCTGCGGGGCTCATTTTTGTTTTCAGGCCAAGGGAACCGGTGTTTGTCCACAGACAGCTTTCCGGGTCATGTGGCCAGCAGGAGTAAACCACTTCTGGCACAGCAGGACACTGTGATAGAAGCCAGAGTGCACAAAAACGCCGTTTACCTTCCCACCTGTGAGGAACAGGTTTAAGGATTTAGATTTGGTGGACAGAGTGCCTGAAGAACTATGGATGGAGGCTCGTAACTTTATACAGGAGGCAGCAACGAAAACCATCCCAAGGAAAAGGAAATGCAAGAAAGCAAAATGGCTGTCCAACGAGGCCTTACAAATAGCGGAGGAGAGGAGGCAAGCAAAATGCAAGGGAGATAGGGAAAGATACAGGAAACTGAATGCAGATTTCCAAAAAACAGCAAGGAGAGACAAGAGGGTCTTCTTAAATGAGCAATGCAAAGAAATAGAGGAAAACAATAGAATGGGGAAAACCAGAGATCTGTTCAAGAAAATTGGAGATATGAAAGGAACATTTCGTACAAAGATTAACATAATCAAGGACAAAAGTGGTAAGGACCTAACAGAAGCAGAAGACATCAAGAAGAGGTGGCAAGAATACACAGAGGAATTATACCAGAAAGATATGGAGGTCTCGTACACCCCAGGTAGTGTGGTTGCTGACCTTGAGCCAGACATCTTGGAGAGTGAAGTCAAATGGGCCTTAGAAAGCACTGCTAATAACAAGGCCAGTGGAAGTGATGATATTCCAGCTGAACTATTTAAAATTTTAAAAGATGATGCTGTTAAGGTGCTACACCCAATATGCCAGCAAGTTTGGAAAACTCAGCAATGGCCAGAGGATTGGAGAAGATCAGTCTACATCCCAATTCCAAAGAAGGGCAGTGCCAAAGAATGCTCCAACTACCGCACAATTGCGCTCATTTCACACGCTAGCAAGGTTATGCTTAAAATTCTACAAGGCAGGCTTAGGCAGTATGTGGACCGAGAACTCCCAGAAGTGCAAGCTGGATTTCGAAAAGGCAGAGGAACCAGAGACCAAATAGCAAACATGCGCTGGATTATGGAGAAAGCTAGAGAGTTCCAGAAAAACGTCTACTTCTGCTTCATTGACTACGCAAAAGCCTTTGACTGTGTCGACCACAGCAAACTATGGCAAGTTCTTAAAGAAATGGGAGTGCCTGATCACCTCATCTGTCTCCTGAGAAATCTCTATGTGGGACAAGAAGCTACAGTTAGAACTGGATATGGAACAACTGATTGGTTCAAAATTGGGAAAGGAGTACGACAAGGTTGTATATTGTCTCCCTGCTTATTTAACTTATATGCAGAATTCATCATTCGAAAGGCTGGACTAGATGAATCCCAAGCCGGAATTAAGATTGCCGGAAGAAATATCAACAACCTCAGATATGCAGATGACACAACCTTGATGGCAGAAAGCGAGGAGGAATTAAAGAACCTTTTAATGAGGGTGAAAGAGGAGAGCGCAAAATATGGTCTGAAGCTCAACATCAAAAAAACCAAGATCATGGCCACTGGTCCCATCACCTCCTGGCAAATAGAAGGGGAAGAAATGGAGGCAGTGAGAGATTTTACTTTCTTGGGCTCCTTGATCACTGCAGATGGTGACAGCAGTCACGAAATTAAAAGACGCCTGCTTCTTGGGAGAAAAGCAATGACAAACCTAGACAGCATCTTTAAAAGCAGAGACATCACCTTGCCGACAAAGGTCCGTATAGTTAAAGCTATGGTTTTCCCAGTAGTGATGTATGGAAGTGAGAGCTGGACCATAAAGAAGGCTGATCGCCGAAGAATTGATGCTTTTGAATTATGGTGCTGGAGGAGAATCTTGAGAGTCCCATGGACTGCTAGAAGATCAAACCTATCCATTCTGAAGGAAATCAGCCCTGAGTGCTCCCTGGAAGGACAGATTGTTAAGCTGAGGCTCCAATACTTTGGCCACCTCATGAGAAGAGAAGACTCCCTGGAAAAGACCCTGATGTTGGGAAAGATTGAGGGCACTAGGAGAAGGGGACGACAGAGGACAAGATGGTTGGACAGTGTTCTCGAAGCTACGAACATGAGTTTGACCAAACTGCAGGAGGCAGTGCAAGACAGGAGTGCCTGGCGTGCTATGGTCCATGGGGTCACGAAGAGTCGGACACGACTAAACGACTAAACAACAACACCTTCCCACCACAGTGGTAACTATTTATCTACTTGCACTGGCGTGCTTTTGAACTGCTAGGTTGGCAGGAGCTGGGATAGAGCAACGGAAGCTCACCCCGTGACGGGGATTCAAACCACCAGCCTTCTGATCCCATGTTCCTCTAAAAGGTATAGGGCCCCTGGACGGTTAAAGAAAAAAAGGGATGTTGTGGTGACATAAACCCATAAGAAGACCTTGCTGGGTCAGGACAATGGCCCATCAAGCCCAGCATCCTGTGGCCAACCAGATGCCTCTTCTGGGAAACCAGCAAGCAGGATCTGAGCACCAGAGCATTCTCCCCTCCTGTGGCTTTTCAGCAACTGGTGTTCACCTGTCACCAGGGTCTCTTGCCCTCCAGCTTACATAAACCATACCAATTTTTAGCCGGTTTTAACTTCACTGATAGCTGGGGCTTTCAACATAGTCTTTTTCACCTGCAGCAGCCTAACTTTGATAACCTAGGAAGCAAAGCTGGGTGGTGTTTTAGAAGAAGGTGAAGCTCTGTCCTTCTCACCCAGTGTCAGCTCTGGCATGTTTACACGAGAAAGAGTCTTTCCCCCAGCACGACACACATGCACTAACTACTGTGATGTGAGTTGCCCCTAGCGTCTCGGGTTGCAGAGTCCGGGGCTCAGGCCTAAAAGTGCCACTGTTAACTTTGCTGTCGAGAGGCAGGATAAAAACGTACGCAGAAGTCACTTTTGCTAGGCCTTTCCCATCCCTAAAACCCCCCACTGACAGGATCTGGGCTGATGAAAGCATGGTTGCTTGGCTTACTGGTTTTTTTATATGATCCTGATGACCTCTACAGCGCTATACACAATGCAATGATCACAGTACCGCACAAAATGAAAATAACGCTCTTTGATATTCTGATGTTGATGCGCTTCAACAAGATACCTGCAAAGAGAAAGCATAGGTCACCCAGCACTGCAACTAAATATGTCCCTGATCCACCAGGCCCATTAACAAGCTGAAGGTATGGCGACTGAGGGGCAGAGATTTAAGCAGAGATTGGGTGGCCATCTGTCATGGATGATTCAGTTGAGATTCCTCTCCTTCCCATTGGATCCTTTGCTTTTGCTACTGGTTTTTACCCCCGCGGAAATTCCCTCCCAGTGGATTAGTCTTTTCACCTCTCTTCACTCCTAGCCATTCTGCGGCTTTCGTCTTCCTAATCTCTTGTGCCCCTCAAGACTGTCACCTGCAAGGAAATTAGTCTATTTGTGGATTCCCTAGGATTACAACCCTAAGTCACAACCCAGGTAGTGTATATAACTTAATTAGTTTTTACACCTGCTTAGGCATTGGGTTCCCTTTTAAATGTGTCGCGGGGTGTGTGTGAGTTATTGGATTGTCTTTGTTCTAGTTATTATTGTGTGTTTTGTGTTTGTATTTTTTAATATTGTGAACCACCCTGAGATCTACTGGTATAGGGTGGTATACAAATTTAAATAAATAAAGAAATAATAGAATACCCATTTCGCTTCCCCTGACACACAGGTTACAATAGAAATGTTTTGAAGATAACAAAATAAAACAGAAGCCGCCTGAATTGTCTATGCAGCATCTTCTGGGGGACTCACCAGAAATGGTAGCGGCAGCCATCTTGATTTTCACATATATACCCATTTTGACAGCAACTGAGAAATTTAGCAGCCTCCTCGCTGCTCCCTGGAGAGAACATTGCAGGTTAGCTCATGACAAATGAAGCATGCACAGTGGTACCTTGGTACTCAAACGCCAAAAACCCAGAAGTAAGTGTTCTGGTTTTTGAACATTTTTCAGAAGCCGAACGTCTGATGTGGATGTCGGCTATTGTTTCTGGGGCACCTGCACCAATCAGAAGCTGTGCCTTGGTTTTCGAACATTTCATATTTGTATTGGGTTTTAAATTATTTTAGATAGGATTTTTTTTAATTGTACTGTATGCTTGGAGTTGTTCTTATTGTTGAATCACCCCCAGACATTAAACAGGAAACAATTCAGAAATGGAATGAAATAAATGATCTGTAATAATCCATTCGGGAGATAACTGAAAGTCAAAGTATCATCTATAAACTAAACAATTATACTTTCAATGATATGGAGGGAATGCTAGAAAGGGGTTTTATTTTGGGGAGGGATGTAATTCTACGAGAATACTAAGCAGACAAAAACAAGTAATACTCCAGCAACAAGGGCAGATGTTGCTCCTTGTCCACAGCTGGAATATTGTGGTACTTGTAGGTTTCTGTCTCGGCTGTCTCCTTCCAGAGAGATGCTTCTGTGCAGCACACAGACTTTGAAATTGTTATGGCAAATGGGTGGCCATTTTGCAACACATAAGCAGCGGCCATTTTCTCCCTGAGCTCAGCCAGACTGAAACAAGCAAGCAAAACCACTTTTTGAGAGCCGCCCTTCGGTGGCTCCAACAGCAGGAAACTCTCTGAAAACAGATCTGCGTCAACATTTCGCAACATTTCAGTGTCTGCCGTTGTTGTGCAGAGGCTGAAATAGTCCCACTATCTGCCCCCCCCCATTTCTTTTAAAGGAAGCATTTCCATCTCTCTATACAGAAATTGCGTGGAGATATTACATGGGAAGTGATTCATAAATGGAATCAAACCGACTAAAACATTCCCTGCATACAACGTATAAATGATTCTATATGAGATTATAGAAAGAACTATGTATAGATATGAAGAGTATGCTGATATAAATCAATGTGTAAATATTATAGTGTGGGAACAAGAAAACCAGAAGAGGGGTAGAGCAGGGGTCCTCAAACTAAGGCCCGGGGGCTGGATGCGGCCCAATCACCTTCTAAATCTGGCCCGCGGACGGTCTGTTGCAACAGCAAAAATAAAGGCTTTGCTTCTCAAAATTTTCTGGTTGGCACCTGTTATATTCTCCGACCGATGGAGAACCCAATAAGGGCTCTTGTGTACCCCATAAGGGAATAAGGGCAGATTTTTGCTTATAACACCGGGAATCAGCATAAGTGGTAATCCTGAGAGTTTTAGGTTACTAATATTGTAAGAATGTATAAATATATAATATGAAAACCAATAAAAACAATTGCAAAAATAAAAATAAAGAGGGATTTTTTTTGGGGGGGGGGACACATTGTGTGAAGCTCCATTGCTTTCTCGGGCAAGGGATCGGGTGGCCATGAAACCAGGGCCGGCTCTAGGGGTAGGCTACGGCCGCGCTGGGAAATGGGGCGGGGCGGGGGCGCCGGAGGGATCTGTCGCACCACGGCGCCAGGGCGCCAAATATACTTAAGACGGCCCTGCATGAAACCTTCATTTTGGAAAGTTAGAAATGTGAAGAATCATCTGAGCCACGCTGGGAGAATCTTCTTTCACCATCTCTTAATCCTCCTCTGCCTCAGAAACGGGTGATGGTAGCGGTAGTCCAACAACCACTGAGAAAGTCCCATGATCAATCTCCAGGTGGAAAAGCCTGGGAAGCTGAGCTAATGGACCACTGGGTCTCCTCTTCATCTTCTGCAGCAGCAGAGGAGCTGCCTGACTTTCTCCAACCCTTCCACCCTCCAGCTTCCAATGCCGGTCAGTTCTTACCTTATCTAAGCACTGCAGAATAAGGGTGAGCTTGCTAAGAGAGCAGCTTCCTGCAGCGGCTTCACTCTCCTTTCTCTGTTTTTATTTCCTGGGTTTTGGAAGTGGGAACAGAGTGATCATGTTATTCCCACCTCTTTTTTTTTAAAAAGCTAATTCCAGGAAATCATGCAAGAACAAAGAAACGAGCCTTTCCCCTTTGAACACTAGGGGCCCCCACAGTCCCACAGTCCCCCAAGCTATACCGTATGTTTAACATATATATATTATTACAGATTTATTGGTTTACAAAAGTATGTGCAATGTCTCTTTTTTCAAGTAACATTTTCTACAGATCAATTTCGATAAATGCATTACAACGCATAAGCATTCGCGGACTGGTGACCCCTTAACTGATCACGAGTCATGGAGCAAGATCTTCTACCCGAGAAACTGGTTAGTAGCTGCCGCAGCAGCAATACACTCCAGAGTTGGGGTACAAGGCTTCTTACAGAGGGCACCAGGTTGGCAACAAAGACCACCTATGGGCCAATAAATCATGGCATATGCCCCCTACGCTCAGCAGACGGTATCACACTTCTAAAAGATAAAGAAACTATTGCACTGCGCTGGAAAGAACATTACCAACATCTCCTTAACCGCAACTCCCCCGTAGCTGCTGAGATCCTCTCACAAATTCCGCAAAAACAAGTTAGAGATGAGCTTGCAGTATCTCCAAATTTGGGAGAGTCGTGTACAGCTATCAACCAATTGAAAAACAACAAAGCCAGCGGACCTGATGGGATACCTGCCAAAATCTTCAAAGTGGGCAGAATTGAACTTACACAACAACTTCACAAGCTCATCGAAAAAAATCTGGGAAAGAGAAGAGATCCCAGCAGACTTTAGGGACGCCAAAATTATCAATCTCTTTAAAAAAGGCGACAGAACTGTGGAAACTATTGAGGCATCTCTCTATTAGCTGCGGCTGGCAAAATTATTGCAAGGATCTTAGCAAACTGTCTCTTAACGATATCCGAGGTGACCTTTCCTAAATCCCAAAATGGTTTTCGGCCTTCTGAGGGACAGTGGACATGATTTTCACTGCTCGACAGCTTCAAGAAAAATGCAGAGAGCAAAACCAACCCCTGTATATGGCATTTATTGACCTGACTTAGGCTTTTGATGCTGTAAATCGTAATACCCTGTGGACTGTCCTTCTGAAAATTGGCTGTCCAGATAAATTTGTAAACATCATTCGGCTCCTGTATGATTCATTATTTTCATTGCCATGATCCTAGACTTTGTCGAAGGGAAACTCCCACTGGAGTAGAAATCATATATCGAACAGATGGAAAGCTCTTCAATCTGAGCAGGCTGAAAACAAAGAGTAAGGTTACTGTAACTTCAGTCATAGAGCTTCAGTATGCTGATGACAATGTAGTGTGTGCACGCTCAGAGGATGACCTCCAAACCATCCTAAATATCTTTGCAGAAGCTTACAAAAAGCTTGGCCTATCACTCAACATCCAAAAAACCAAAGTGCTGCACCAACAAGTACAAAATAACCCCTCTGCAGTGCCACAAATCCAACTCAATGGTGTAACGTTGGAAAATGTTGATCACTTCTTCTACCTAGGCTGTTATATTTCCACAAGGGCCAACATTGACACTGAAATCCAGCATCGCCTGAGCATCCAGCATCGGCTACGAGTGATCGCCAAAGAAGAAGAAGAAGGTGAGGGGCAGCCAGTTTTGGGGTCGCGACCCAGCTTCTGTTTGCATGGACCCTTTTGCTCCTGAAGGGAGCTGCCTTTCTCCTGGTGAAAACCAGAGAGGTGGGAAGAGGGAGACTAATATTCTCCCGTGTGCTGATGGGCAGGGGGGAGGGAGGGCTCAGCTGAATGGAGGGGTGGAAAAAGGAAAAAAGGCAGCCGATGCGTCCCCTCCCAAAGCGGAGTCAAAACGTTTTGCAAACCGTTGCCTGATTTGTATGCGCTCCGTGGCTAGGACCACTTTGCTACTTTCTTGTCTTGCTCTGTGCCTGGCTTGTCACTGTTGATAATTCAAATAAGGCAAGCTTTTCCCCTAGAAGTGTGAAAGTGACTCTCCAATATTATCTCGGCTCTATTGTCTCCGCTCTTTTGATAGAGCTGCGTAAATCTGGCGCAGCAGCAGCAGCAGCAGCAACAACAACAACAACAACAAATCATTTCTTATTTATACCCCAGCCACTCTGGGCATCTCCCAACAGAATTAAAAGCACAATAAAACATCAAACATTAAAAACTCCCCTAAACAGGGCTCCCTTCAGATGTCTTCTAAAAGTCAGATAGTTGTTTATTTCCTTGACATCTGACGGGAGGGCATTCCACGGGGCAGGTGCCACCACCAAGAAGGCCCCCTCCCTGGTTCCCTGCAACCTCACTTCTCGCAGTGAGGGAATCGCCAGAAGGCCCTCTGAGCTGGAAGCTGGCATTGGTGTGGGACAGAGCACAGAACAAGCATTTCCTGAAGCATTCACCCAATAATACAACGGAAAGGACTAATCCTGCACCTCTACCCCCCTCAAAAATGAGCACCACAGGAGAGTACTGTAGAGCTTCACCCTCCCAAAGCCTGTGCAATTAAAATTTTTGCCCAGTGCATTTAAAATGACAGTTGCAGTGCCAATGCAAAGATCTTGTCCCATATGGTTGTGGGTGGTGTGTAAAAAACTTATACTGCAATATTTATTGTAATAATACTTTGCTTATTTGTACCTCGGCCATCTGACTGGGTTACCCCAGCCATTCTGGGCTTGCAACACGGAGGCAGACTGCCTGAATCTGGAGTCTGCAAGGGCCTCCATTTCTTACTTTGACAGCATCATTTTATTATTATTATATCCCAGTGGCCAACCCAATGCCTCTTCTGGGAAGCCCCGGGAAACCACATCACCCAGCTGCACAAACCATATCTGCCTAGCATTTACAACATGGGTAGGCAAACTAAGGCCCAGGGGGCCCGGATCCGGCCCAATCGCCTTCTAAATTCGGCCTGCAGAAGGTATGGGAATCAGCGTGTTTTTATAGAATGTGTCTTTTTATTTAAAATGCATCTCTGGGTTATTTGTGGGGCATAAGAATTCGTTCATTTTCCCGCCCAAAATATAGTCTGACCCCCCCCACAAGGTCAGCTAGCTCCCTGCTGGAAAAGTTTGCTGACCCAGGGGCATACCCAGGATCAAAACTAGGGGGGGGGCAAGGCATGGTCAACTAAAATACTGATCAACTAGCGGCTCAGTATAGTGATGCGGAGCTTGGTTTTTACACCATTTCAGTGTGGTAAGCAACTAATAATTCGCCATCCGTCTACCTAATTTTGTTTCATTTCATCACTTTATAACCTTTTTTTTTTTGCTTCTGGTGGGGCAGCTGCCCCCCCTGCCCTATGCTGGGTACGCCCATGTGCTGACCCCTGATTTACAATATACTTTGGACCTCATGCAAATACACATCTCCCCCTGACAAGGCTGGAGTTGCTTCCCGCTTTCTTTGTTTTGAAATGCAATACCAAGCCTGCTTCAGACCAAGGAGCTGATGTTCACACCACACGCCCACAAGTGTCTCCAATTCAACCCTTACTTAGAATAAGGAAACTGATATTCATACACACATCTCCAGCTCAGCAGTTTCGTTGTGGGAACCAATGACACTGCAAGCCATAGCTTACAGAAGATCAAAAATGATTATGAGGCTCTGGGCAGGAAGTTGAAGCAATTAGATGCACAAATTGTCATCTCTTCTGTCCTCCCAGTTGAACGACATGGCCCAGGGAGAGAGGGAAAAATAGGGGAAGTGAACAACTGGCTTCGCAAATGGTGCAAACAGGAACGGTTTGGATTCCTAGATCACGGTCTGCAGTTTCTTGAAGATGGACTTCTGGCAAGTGATGGACTGCACCTCACAAAAGTTGGGAGGAATGTTTTTGCCACAAAACTCAAAAACCTCATCAGGAGGGCTTTAAACTGACTTATGTGGGGGAGGGAGACAGTGGTCCTGAAGGTAGGAGTCTATCAAATGCTGAAGATGATCATCCAAATGTCAAGGACCAAATGGAGCAAGCAGCATGCAGACCTAGTGGTGGGACGAAAATATCCTTAAATAAGAGACATGGGGGAATGATCAACGGTCTTCAATGTCTGTATACTAATGCACAGAGCATGGGAAATAAACAAGATGAACTTGAGCTCTTGGTACAGCAAACTAAATATGACATAATAGGCATCACTGAAACCTGGTGGGATGAGTCTCATGACTGGAATGTAGTAATAGAGGGATACAATCTATTTAAGAGAAATAGACCAAACAGGAAAGGAGGAGGAGTAGCTTTATATGTTAGGGATATGTATACCTGTGAAGAGATCCAGGATTTAAAACTTCAAAGCCAAATTGAGAGTATCTGGGTCAAAATTAAGGGAGAGAAAAACAACAGTGATCTCATTGTGGGAGTTTACTATAGATCCCCAAGCCAAACTGAGGACACAGATGATGCCTTCCTGGAACAGATGGCCAAGCATTCCAAAGGAAGTGAGATAGTAGTAATGGGGGATTTCAACTATCCTGATATTTGTTGGATGTCAAACTCAGCCAAGAGCATAAGGTCGAACAGATTCCTCACTGGCCTTGCAGACAACTTCATTGTCCAGAAAGTGGGAGAAGCAACAAGAGGATCAGCCATTTTAGATCTGGTCCTAACCAATAGTGATGACTTGGTTAGTGGGGTAGAAGTGGCAGGATCATTAGGTGGGAGTGACCATGCTCTTCTGGAGTTTATTATCCAGCGGAAAGGAGCAACCAAGCATACTAAGGTCCAAATTCTAGACTTTAAGAAAGCCGACTTCAGAAAACTTAGGGAAACGCTGGGTGAAATCCCATGGACAGTAATACTAAAAGGGAAGGGAGTTCATGATGGTTGGGAGTTTGTTAAAAGGGAGATATTAAAAGCACAACTTCAGGCAATACCAATGAGACGGAAACATGGAAGGTGCCTAAAGAAGCCAGGCTGGCTATCTAAAGAACTTTTGACTGAGTTAAGATTTAAAAGGGATATGTACAAAAAATGGAAAAGGGGGGAAATCTCCAGAGAGGAATTCAAACATATAGCCAGCACGTGTAGAGACAAAGTCAGAAAAGCTAAAGCACAGAATGAACTCAGGCTCGCCAGAGAGGTTAAAAGCAACAAAAAGGGCTTTTATGGGTATGTCCGTAGCAAAAGGAAAAACAAGGAAACAGTGGGGTCACTCAAAGGAGAAGATGGTGAAATGCAAACAGGGGACAGAGAAAGGGCAGAACTCCTC
Source organism: Zootoca vivipara (assembly GCF_963506605.1). Lineage (NCBI taxonomy): Eukaryota > Metazoa > Chordata > Lepidosauria > Squamata > Lacertidae > Zootoca > Zootoca vivipara. The sequence goes on from NC_083277.1 coordinate 5,855,144, forward strand.
AATGCCTTCTTTGCCTCAGTCTTCTCCAAGAAAGAAAACAATGCCCGACCTGAAGAATATGGAGCAGATGATTCAGCAGGGGGAACACAGCCCAGAATAAGTAAGGAGGTAGTACAAGAATACTTGGCTAGTTTAGATGTATTCAAGTCTCCAGGGCCAGATGAACTACATCCAAGAGTATTAAAAGAACTGGCAGAGGTGATTTCAGAACCACTGGCAATAATCTTTGAAAATTCCTGGAGAACAGGCGAAGTTCCAGCAGACTGGAGGAGGGCAAATGTTGTCCCTATTTTCAAAAAGGGGAAAAGAGAGGACCCAAACAATTACCGCCCAGTCAGCCTGACATCAATACCAGGAAAGATTCTAGAGCAGATCATTAAGCAAACAGTCTGTGAGCACCTAGAAAGAAACTCTGTGATCACTAAAAGTCAGCATGGGTTCCTGAAAAATAAGTCATGTCAGACTAATCTGATCTCATTTTTTGACAGAATTACAAGCCTGGTAGATGAAGGGAACGCTGTGGATGTAGCCTATCTTGATTTCAGCAAGGCCTTTGACAAGGTGCCCCATGATATTCTTGTAAAGAAGCTGGTAAAATGTGGGCTAGACAATGCTACCATTCAGTGGATTTGTAAGTGGCTTACTGACCGAACCCAAAGGGTGCTCATCAATGGCTCCTCCTCATCCTGGAGAGTAGTGACTAGTGGGGTGCCACAGGGTTCTGTCTTGGGCCCAGTCTTGTTCAACATCTTTATCAATGACTTGGATGATGGGCTTGAGGGCATCCTGAGCAAGTTTGCAGATGACACCAAATTGGGAGGGGTGGCTAACACCCCAGAGGACAGGATCACACTTCAGAATGACCTTAACAGATTAGACAACTGGGCCAAAGCAAACAAGATGAATTTTAACAAGGAGAAATGTAAAGTACTACACTTGGGCAAAAAAAATGAAAGGCACAGATACAGGATGGGAGACACCTGGCTTGAGAGCAGTACATGTGAAAAGGATCTAGGAGTCTTGGTAGACCACAAACTTGACATGAGTCAGCAGTGTGATGCAGCAGCTAAAAAAGCCAATGCAATTCTGGGCAGCATCAATAGGAGTATAGCATCTAGATCAAGGGAAGTAATAGTACCACTGTATTCTGCTCTGGTCAGACCTCACCTGGAGTATTGTGTCCAGTTCTGGGCACCACAGTTCAAGAAGGATACTGATAAGCTGGAACGTGTCCAGAAGAGGGCAACCAAAATGGTCAAAGGCCTGGAAACGATGCCTTATGAGGAACGGCTTAGGGAGCTGGGTATGTTTAGCCTGGAGAAGAGAAGGTTAAGGGGTGATATGATAACCATGTTCAAATATATAAAAGGATGTCATATAAAGGAGGGAGAAAGGTTGTTTTCTGCTGCTCCAGAGAAGCGGACACGGAGCAACGGATTCAAACTACAAGAAAGAAAATTCCACCTAAACATTAGGAAGAACTTCCTGACAGTAAGAGCTGTTCGGCAGTGGAATTTGCTGCCAAGGAGTGTGGTGGAGTCTCCTTCTTTGGAGGTCTTTAAGCAGAGGCTTGACAGCCATCTGTCAGGAATGCTTTGATGGTGTTTCCTGCTTGGCAGGGGGTTGGACTGGATGGCCCTTGTGGTCTCTTCCAACTCTATGATTCTATGATTCTATGATTCTATGAATATGAAACCAGGCACTCGATAAATTTCCCAGACGGTTATTGATTGACAACTGTTATACAAGAGAGGGCTTTCTCCTTCAACCTTAAAACCAGGGCGGGTTGCAGCCTGCCATTCTGAGGGTGTGTGTGTGTGTGTGTGAAGGTCTAGGGTAGGCATAGAAGCTGTAGAGGAGCTTCTGACAGCTTCACTGATCCCACACCCCATAAAATAATCTGGGGAGTATGGGGCACTGTTGAAAAGATGAGGCCAGACTGTTCTACCTGTCTGTGGATTTTTCACAGGGCTACAGGAAAGGAAGAAAGTGTTAAACTTTTCTCTCCATGCTTATAACCATCCTAAATGCTGTAACTAAATAATATGATCCTGGGGAGTTGTGATGGGTGTGTATGTATGTGTGTCTGTGTGTGCCTGTAGTTGTGTTTTTTGTTTTGTTTCTATGGGATGGCATTCAATTTCGTTGTACTATGTACAATGACAATAAAGTATCTATTCTATTCAATGAATCCCTCTTCCCAGGGAACTTTTGGAATTGTAACACTGTATAACGTAGCTTCCTTTCGATGACTCCAACCTCACTGGCTTTTAAGCAGATCCTGAAAAATTTTGTTTGTACCTCAAGCAACTTTTTAACACCTGGTTCTCTGTATTGCCGAAGTTGTGATGTTTACATACATTTTGTGTTTTAGCATGCAGTTTTATGGAAAATCGATGTGTTATTTATTTTATACATATATTTAGAAATATGTACAAATCACTTATTCAAAGAGTGCGCATTATAAGATATAGATTACACAAAACAATTACAGTACCACACAGATAAAAGCAGCAAAACTTCTTAAAATGAATGTGTGCAACTCAGTTCTAAAGTATGCTTGTAATGTGTGTTGCAGTGAGATAGTTTTTGCATGCTGATCTGTTGACTTAGGCTGCCAGCTTTTAATTTTCCTGGCAAGGTTGTTGTGAGATATTCAACAGCTGTAGTTCGCCACTACAGTGCCTGACCCAGCTTTTGGAAAAGCTAAACCACCCGCCTACCAGCCAGGGGCCTAGACTGGCAGTTCTGCTGTAGTTATGGAAACCTATGAGCAACAGCTGAAGGGCTCTTAATCATCTCTGTCTGACTGGCGTTTTCAGGGCAGGACCAGAGAGACAGCTGGTCGGTCTCAGCCTTTTCTGGGAAATCAGCTGAGAATGAAGAAGTGTTGTCTTCTCTGCCCACCAGAGGGCACTGCTGCATCACGAAAGAAAAATCCTCTCTGCCCAGAAGGGAAAAAGAAAGACTAGCAGAATTCAGTGGGTGAAAAATCAGGATAGAAAAGGGAAGGCGAAATAGAAGTTTGTTCTGGTCACTCTTGATTTAGATGAATCAGTGAGTTGTAGAGTTGGAAAGGGACCATATGGTTCATCTAGTCCAACCCCCGGCAATGCTGGAATCTTTTGCCCAATGTGGGGTGGCTCGAACCCACAACCCTAAGTTTATCCCTCATGAGTGTGCGTTGCATTTATACTGATCCTCACTCCCATTACTATTGATTTCCTTTCTGGACAGCTCATGACTCGTCTTTAGATAGAGCAAGTCCTTAAGATTGAGAGGGGAGTTATTAGGACAGAGTCTGTGCTTCCCAGGTAAGAATTATTTTATCAGTGACAGAGTTATAGAAGAGTTATACCGTAGCATTGTTGTTGTTTAGTCGTGTCCGACTCTTCGTGACCCCATGGACCATAGCACACCAGGCACTCCTGTCTTCCACTGCCTCCCGCAGTTTGCTCAGACTCATGTTCGTAGCTTCGAGAACACTGTCCAACCATCTCGTGCTCTATCGTCCCCTTCTCCTTGTGCCTTCCATCTTTCCCAACATCAGGGTCTTTCCCAGGGAGTCTTCTCTTTTCATGGTTATAGCATTAGAGGAGTCATTTTATTAGTTGGAGGGCTCACCCACACTTTTGTTTGTGCCCTGATTTGTAGGCTAAGGTCTGTGGTTTTCAGGCACGTATCTGAGCAGTTTTTCTTCTTCTTTTGTCCTGCCACTTTTCCTGGGAATCCCCACTGTTGACTGCTGAATTCAGTGAATTTTCCTGAGGAAAGTGGTGGGGCAGAAAAACCAAACCCGTTTAGACTCGTTTCTGGAAATCATGTGCCTGTGCTGGGGGGGGGGGGGGCGTTGGCAGTGAACAGAGGACAACTCAGCACCAGGCTGGATGGATGAATCCGACTTAGGAGGAGGCAGAGATTATTCAAGGTGGCCCACATACTAACTTAGGGTTGCCGTGTCTTGAAGAGCAAAAAGGAGGGCAGCCCCCCCCCCCCAGCCGCATGTAGGGCAACCCTGGCTAACTCCTTCCTTTGCCCACGACACCACCCAAAAGGCATCCAGAGGCCCCATAAGAAGACATGTCCCCCTAGTTGTGGGACTTTGGTTTCTCTCACCTGGTGTCACAGAAAAGACACCGGCTTCTGCCTGTTTCACGTTTGGCTTGCGATTCAGACAGGGGTGTTCCTGCTTGTGGGATCTGGGCCAAAACCTCTGCTGGACTTTGTGCTGGACAAAGTGAGAATCGGAGCTTGCTGACACTGCAGACTGCTTCTCCACCACCTCAAGCAAAGGTTTTGCAGGTTTAGGGGACACCCAATATAGCTGTCAGGGGCTCAGATGGGGCTATTCCGGTAGTCCGTTTTGCCCCTTCAGATGTAATAAATTACTCTACACAACCAAAAAAATATTAGGGAATTGGTGGCAGTGGGAAAAGTCACATTGTAGACCCCTGAGTTATTGTGGCAGGGAGTTCCATAGACCTCAACATATAAAAATTAAAAGAAGCACAAAACTAAGTTTTTTGCCCTTGTACTTTATCCTGTGAATTGCCCTGAGATCTTGTGATGAAGGATGATATATAAATTGAATGAATGAAATGAAATTAAATGAACCAGCCAGAAGTACAGGCAAATATATAAACTTTGTACTTCTCTCATATCCCGGGGTCTGTGGAACTCCCTGCCATGAAGTCACCCCCCCAGGTATCAAATGAAGGAGACCAAATGATATTTGCATTCTGCAGGTCTTTTTTATTCTTAGGGGCCCGGGTGGCGCTGTGGTTTAAAAGCACTGAGCATTTGGGGTTATTCTTGGTTATTCTTGGTTCTTGCAAAATGGTCTGGGCACACAATTTTATGGAAAGCGTCATAGTTATTTTGAAAAAATAAAGTAAGTAAATCAGGCGTTTTGGTCCCTGGGGGGAAAGAGCAGTGAAGAAATAATAATAATAATAATAATAATAATAATAATAATAATAATAATTTATTTATACCCCAGCCACTCTGGGCGGCTTCCAACCGAATATTAAAAACAATACAGCATCAAACATTAAAAATTTCCCTAAACAGGGCAGCCTTCAGTTGTCTTCTAAAAGTAAGATAGTTGCTTATTTCCTTGACATCTGATGGGAGGGCGTTCCACAGGGCGGGTGCCACTACCGAGAAGGCCCTCTGTCTGGTTCCCTGTAACCTCACTTCTCACAATGAAGGAACCGCCAGAAGAAACTTCCTGCATATTAGGTACATGGAACCCAGTGTTTTTTTATATATCTAGAAAACATGGTGGCCCCTACTCACCATGAAGTTGTTGCAGTATGTTTCTGCAGTAAGTAACTTTAAACATTTGGGGGGGGGGTGTGCTGGTACTGCGCACGGTTGAATAACCTCAGAAAAAAAGCACAGATGGAACTTGTTTTGTGGTCCTTTAGATCCTGGCCACCGAGATCTAATCAGGATGCAACCTGTCTTCCTTGGGGTTTCGAGATCCCGCCTGACGTCTTGCGGCTTTGTGACAGAACTAGAAACTTGGGAGACGTGTGCAGTTAAAATCAGACTCTATTGTGGGTTTGAAAACTCTTCCCACTCAAACCACCCAAGTGTTTCAAGTTTGGCTTTTTATGACTTTCCAGAAGAGCAGAGTTGTAGCTTTTCAATGATACGGCTGAGGGCCTGAACTCTGAAGAAGTTGCCCAAGGCAAATTAAATTCAGCTGCATTGCCTGAATACTTTTGTTTGTTTGTTTGCTTCAATCTCACTTTTCCCGGTTCCCACTTTAACTACCGTACTTTGCATGAGTTCCGCTGTGTTTTTAATCACTGTTGATTAAGGTGGTTATTATTTTTAACGTCAGCCGCTTCCAGTGTTCCTCATGAATTTGAACATGGCAATGTGCTCTACCTGGGGCTACCTTTGAAGGAAACTGCAACTAATCCAGAATGTGACAGCTAGACTGGTGACTGGGAGTGGCAGCCGAGACCATATAAAACTGGTCCTGAAAGACCTACATTGGCTCCCAGTAAGTTATATCCTTGAATAAAGACCAGGCTTACTAGCCGCTTTGCTTTCAATATACTTTGCTTGTCCTCTGCTTCCTCTCCAACCAATAGAGATCTCCGGAGGGACTCTAGATACCCCATAAGGGCATTAAGAGGTATTTTTTCTTATAACACTACCACTCAGCAGGAATTGGGGGTAACTTGCAACCATTCACACCTTCCAGCCTATACTGTATAGCAGGGGTGGCCAACTCTCAAGAGACTGTGATCTACTCAGAGTTAAAAACTGGCAGTGATCTACCTTCTTTTGGGGGGGTTCAGGTCAAAGTTGTTTAGCTTTTTTAGGGAGGAGGAAAACCCCATTTTTGGGGGTGCAGGGCATTTTTTTTAGGGGAGCCAAAGTTATTTAGCTTCTTTTGAGGGAGCCAGTGATCTACTAGTGATCTACCACAGATGTCCAGTGATCTACCGGTGATCTACCTGTTGGACATGCCTGCTGTATAGAGGCCCTCAGGAGATCTCTATCAATGGGAGAGGAAGCAGAAAGCGCGCGGGGGGGGGGGGGGGAGAGAGAGAGAGAACAGCCAGCAGGGAGGTAGTGGAGGATCACAAAAGGCAGGGTGCATAGCTAGGTTTTTTTGTTTGGGGGTGTGTGGCAGGCCTGTTATTGGAGGGGGGGAGCAGAACCTCAGTTTGCTATAGATTTTTATTGATTTCTTGGGGAGGCAGCTGCCCCTCCCTCGCTCCCCCTCTTGGCTACCCCAATGGAGAGAGAGGCGACAAATATTGGGTGTGCTGACAAATAGGGCAAAGCTTCGCTTTTTCAATTAATGTATTTATTTTATTTATATTCTGCCCTTCCATCATATGATCTCAGAGCGGTTCACAGAGTACAATATGGGGGGGACCCCATGAAAAGAAGTAAAAAGAAACAATCACTGCTCTGTCCAAAATAAGGGTACATCATTGATGCAGAAAGTGAGGAGGAATTAACGAACCTTTTAATGAGGGTGAAAGAGGAGAGCGCAAAATATGGTTTGAAGCTCAACATCAAAAAAACTAAGATCATGGCCACTGGTCCTATCACCTCCTGGCAAATAGAAGGGGAATAAATGGAGGCAGTGAGAGATTTTACTTTCTTGGGTTCCATGATCACTGCAGATGGTGACAACAGTCACGAACTTAAAAGACGCCTGCTTCTTGGGAGAAAAGCAATGACAAACCTAGACAGCATCTTAAAAAGCAGAGACATCACCTTGCCGACAAAGGTCCGTATAGTTAAAGCTATGGTTTTCCCAGTAGTGATGTATGGAAGTGAGAGCTGGAGGAGACTCTTGAGAGTCCCATGGACTGCAAGAAGATCAAACCCATCCATTCTGAAGGAAATCAGCCAAAATGGTCAAAGGCCTGGAAACAATGCCTAATGAGGAACGGCTTAGGGAGCTGGGTATGCTTAGCCTGAAGAAGAGAAGGTTAAGGGGTGATATGATAGCCATGTTCAAATATATAAAAGGATGTCATATAGAGGAGGGAGAAAGGTTGTTTTCTGCTGCTCCAGAGAAGCGGACACGGAGCAATGGATTCAAACTACAAGAAAGAAGATTCCACCTAAACATTACGAAGAACTTCCTGACAGTAAGAGCTGTTCGACAGTGGAATTTGCTGCCAAGAAGTGTGGTAGAGTCTCCTTCTTTGGAGGTCTTTAAGCAGAGGCTTGACAGCCATATGTCAAGAATGCTTTGATGGTGTTTCCTGCTTGGCAGGGGGTTGGACTGGATGGCCCTTGTGGTCTCTTCCAACTCTGTGATTCTATGATTCTATGAGTGCTCACTGGAAGGACAGATCCTGAAGCTGAGGCTCCAATACTTTGGCCACCTCATGAGAAGAGAAGACTCCCTGGAAAAGACCCTGATGTTGGGAAAGATGGAGGGCACAAGGAGACAGAGGACGAGATGGTTGGACAGTGTTCTTGAAGCTACGAATATGAGTCTGACCAAACTGCGGGAGGCAGCGGAAGACAGGAGTACCTGGCGTGCTCTGGTCCATGAAGTCACGAAGAGTCGGACACGACTAAACGACTAAACAACAACATTTCCCACCCACGCCGTGCACTCCCCTCCTTGCCTGACGTTCCCCTCCCCTCCCCCGCAAATGCGTCATCCTGCTGAGAACTTTTAATTTCACTTTCCCACTGCAGCTCCCCATTGGGCGAATATCCATCTCGGCCTCGCCCATCTCGCCTTTTGCTCTGGATTGCGGGGGCGGCCTTCCTCCTCTTGGCAGGAGGGGGCTTTGAGGGGGGCGAGGGTGGAGCCCGATGGGGCTGCTGCTGCTCCTGCCTCGGTGGGGACCGCTCTTGTTCCTGTTGGGGGGCTGCTTCGGTGAGTACCCCCCCCCCGAGTGCCACAAGTCGGGATGGGCAGAATGTGGGTGGGCAATAAAAAGAGAACGGAGGGGTTGCCCACCGCTTAATCCGAACCCAGTCCGCTTTCTAGTCTGCTTCCGCCGGAGTCTCTCCTTCCTCCTCCTAAGTAAAATAAAAAAATTCCTTCAGTAGCACCTTAAAGACCAACTAAGTTTTTATTTTGGTATGAGCTTTCGTGTGCATGCACACTTCTTCAGATACAGTGAAATGGAAGTTTCCAGGCACTTATGTAGAGAAGGGGTGGGGAGGGGTGGGGATGGGGAGGGGGGATCACTCAGAAGGGTGGTGGAAATGGGTGATTGACTGACTGATAGCTGTTGATGACCGGAAACGACTGCAAATGGTTTTGCATGAAAAAGCAAGGGTGGAGATGGCTGAAGATCGCTTACCGGTATCATGTATAATGAGATAAGAACCCGATATCTCTGTTCAAACCAGGTCCCTCCATGGTTTTGAGCTTGGTGATAAGTTGCAATTCAGCAACTTCTCTTTCCAGTCTATTTCTGAAATTCTTTTGTAGTAAGACAGCTACTTTGAGATCTTGTATAGAATGTCCTGGGAGATTGAAGTGTTCTCCTACTGGTTTTTCTGTCTTCTGGTTCCTGATGTCAGATTTATGTCCATTTATCCTTTGGCGTAGGGTTTGGCCTGTTTGTCCAATATAGAGAGCTGAAGGGCACTGTTGGCATTTGATGGCATACACAATGTTAGAGGATGAGCAATTAAATAGTCCTGAGATGGTATGTTGGATGTTGTTGGGGCCAGTAATGGTATTGTCTGGGTGTATGTGGCAGCAAAGTTGGCATCTGGGTTTATTGCAGGCTCTGGTACCAGTGTCCATGTTAAGTATGGTGGTTGTATTATTGTGGGTGAGGAGTTGTTTAAGATTGGGTGGCTGTCTGTAGGCAATGAAAGGTCTTCCTCCCAGAGCTTGAGAAAGGGAGCTGTCATTGTCCAGGAGAGGCTGTAGATCTCTGATGATCTTCCTCCTCCTGATATTCTCATCTGCAGGAGATACTACTCCTGTTGTTCTGAAGACCTGCTCTCTCTCTCCTCCCCCCCAAAAAAGCGAGTCTGGGATTAAATGGGGAGATCAAGCCAGAGGGGAGTCTTCATAGTCCAGGATTGTGGTCTCCGAGCGCCACCGCCCCGCCCCCCCCCCGGAGATATCCCAGTGGGAACCCCCAAAGCAGGACCTGACAGCCACAGCTGCCCTCTCCCCACTTAAGAACCCCAGCAAGTGGAGGGCCCAACCTGGTCATTGTGACCAATAAAAGCAACTTAGTTTTTTTTAAAAAATCATTGTAAATAAATAAATAAATATTTTTATAAGGAAGCTTTGGGTTGGTGTTACTAAAGACATTGAAGTCAGCAAAGCCATGGGCTCATTAGATTTTTTGTTTAGCAGTATGAAAGATACCTGACCCACAAGTGATGGGGAGATGATGGTCCCAGCCTATATAATCATTGCTTAAAGTGGAATAAAACCTGATCCCCACCTCTCACTGATTAGCTGACTAAATATTGGGAGGTTAGTCTGCATTGTTGTAAACTTGCTAATATGATCCCAATCAGAGAGGGTAGACAAAATTGTGATCATTTTGTTGAAACTTTGGCTTTTAAAAATCGTATGCTGGTGGAACAAGTTGCAAGAAAATATAAATGCCTTAGGCTTCGTTGGGAATACTTTGAGACGTCTATTGATTAACTCACTGAAGCTTTTAGAATATTGGTTATTAGGTATTAGTTATTACAAACCAGGGTGGATAAATGTCAAAGGTGTTGTGTTTGTTTTTTTAAATCGGATTTAAAAAATTTTAAGTCAGATTTGTTTTATTTAAATCAGATTTTTAAAATAAAATGCTTTCGGAGGGAAAATCTTTTTAAATATAGTTTTCTTTTTAAGTTACATTATAGTCCAAAGGCTTATCATAAGGAAATAAGGATTTGTTTTAATTTTTTCATGTGTGCTAAAATTTAGTCTAACGTGTTTGTTTTTTAAAAAATTGTTTAACCACCAGTTAACAAACATGGATACATATGTTATAATGTTATTGTTTTAGTTAAATAAATTGCTTAAATTGTTATTAAGGAAATGATGATTTTTCTCCTTACAGTAAAGTAGAGCAGAAAAGTTGTCCAAATATAAGCAGTTAACTTATTAAACCTCACAATAATTTCATAATTATCTGTCTATGTATTTCTAATAGTATAACCAAATCAGTAATTTTTGATATAACTGTAAAAACTACTCTGAAAATTTATTATTCCAAAAATGAAACCTTCATCTGGTTGTAAATATTAAGATTATACCAGCAAGAATGAGTCTTCCTGTAAAAAAGAAAGAAAGATTGAAATCAAGTCTTCCTGATTTAAATCGTGATTTAAATCAATTTGATTTAAATCAAATCCACCCTGTTACAAACAAAGAAGATGAAAAAGAAAAGCACTTGAAAAATTTGATACATTTAACTGCCTACTTGCCCGGTTTTTCACGTGTTTCTCTGCTTCATTTTTTCTGTGCTTTGGCAAATAAAATAGAGTATGATGACAAATAAATATATGAAACTCCCCCCCCCATCCCCTCTCTGTGTCCTTTCTAGGCTGCTCCAGTCACTCGATGCACTACCTATGCACGGGGGTGTCAGGGCCCAGTCAGGGGCTGCCCTCGTTCATTGCTGTGGGGTATGTGGACGACCAGCCCATTGTTAAGTACGACAGCGAAACTGAGAAGACTGTGCACCAAGTTTCCTGGATATTGAAAGCAGGGAAGGACAATGCTCAGTACTGGGAAAAGATCACCCAGGAATTCCTCAAACTGGATATGAAATTTAGCCAGTACCTGCTGAACCTACAGGATCAATACAATCAGAGCAAAGGTGAGTGGAGGGCAGAAAGGGAGCTCAGTTTCTCTCTCTCTCTCTCTCTGCCACATTTGTCCCTTCCAGGGGCAGGAGATGGTGACTTGAGAGGGAGAAATTTTGTTGTTGTTGTTTAGTCGTTTAGTCGTGTCCGACTCTTCGTGACCCCGTGGACCAGAGCACGCCAGGCACTCCTGTCTTCCACTGCCTCCCGCAGTTTGGTCAAACTCATGTTCGTAGCTTCGAGAACACTGTCCAACCATCTAGGAGGATCTAGGAGTCTTGGTAGACCACAAACTTGACATGAGTCAGCAGTGTGATGCAGCAGCTAAAAAAGCCAATGCAATTCAGGGCTGCATCAATAGGAGTATAGCATCTAGATCAAGGGAAGTAATAGTACCACTGTATTCTGCTCTGGTCAGACCTCACCTGGAGTACTGTGTCCAGTTCTGGGCACCACAGTTCAAGAAGGATACTGATAAGCTGGAACGTGTCCAGAAGAGGGCAACCAAAATGGTCAAAGGCCTGGAAACGATGCCTTATGAGGAACGGCTTAGGGAGCTGGGTATGTTTAGCCTGGAGAAGAGAAGGTTAAGGGGTGATATGATAACCATGTTCAAATATATAAAAGGATGTCATATAGAGGAGGGAGAAAGGTTGTTTTCTGCTGCTCCAGAGAAGCGGACACGGAGCAACGGATTCAAACTACAAGAAAGAAAATTCCACCTAAACATTAGGAAGAACTTCCTGACAGTAAGAGCTGTTCGGCAGTGGAATTTGCTGCCAAGGAGTGTGGTGGAGTCTCCTTCTTTGGAGGTCTTTAAGCAGAGGCTTGACAGCCATCTGTCAGGAATGCTTTGATGGTGTTTCCTGCTTGGCAGGGGGTTGGACTGGATGGCCCTTGTGGTCTCTTCCAACTCTATGATTCTATGATTCTATGATCTCGTCCTCTGTCGTCCCCTTCTCCTAGTGCCCTCAATCTTTCCCAACATCAGGGTCTTTTCCAAGGATTCTTCTCTTCTCATGAGGTGGCCAAAGTATTGGAGCCTCAGCTTCAGGATCTGTCCTTCCAGTGAGCACTCAGGGCTGGTTTCCTTCAGAATGGATAGGTTTGATCTTCTTGCAGTCCATGGGACTCTCAAGAGTCTCCTCAAGCACCATAATTCAAAAGCATCAATTCTTCGACGATCAGCCTTCTTTATGGTCCGGCAGCTCTCACTTCCATACATCACTACTGGGAAAACCAGTAGAGGGAGAAATAGTGATTCCTAATCAGGGATAAGCTTCTTTCTCTCTGCCAGTCATGCTCCTTCTGGGGTCGTTTGTCCACCTTTGGTCCCCACCCTGCACTCAGCTCTCACCTGTGGCTCCTAGAAGCTTTCAGCCTGCGACAGCAGCCACAATCCTGGGAACGGCTTTGACTGGGCGGCCAAATCAGGTAAGGGGAGCCGATGGTTCTCAAAACCTCGGTGAGTTAGGGACTCACCTTTGCATGCAAAGACAGTCTCCGGCGGACTGAGACCAGTACAGGTAGTGGGTCCAACAGACAAGAAGGTGGTTTGTGCATGTGCTGTAGAGGAAAATGTGGGGCAGATGGGGCTCATCCACCTGGGAAGGGAGCCCATGTAGGAGAAGGAGAATTCTGATCCTAAACCTCCACTGCCTTGCAGGAGAAGAAAAGGCTAAGGAATAAACCATACACAATCCAGAGCATAGTCCCCAAGGCAGTTGGGTGGCACCTTGTGTGACTCCTACTGGCAACACCTGCAGCCAAGTTGGTGCCAAACTTCCTGCTCTGCTTTCCTTTGGACCACATAAGTGAGGCCAAGGGGTGTGCGTGCCTAATTTGTATTATTACCGGTATTGTTGTTGTTGTTAAGGGATGTGGGTGGTGCTGTGGTCTAAACCACTGAGCCTCTTGGGCTTGCCAATTGGAAGGTCGGAGGTTTGAATTCCCACAAGGGAGTGAGCTCCCATTGCTCTGTCCCAGTGTGGTGTAGTGGTTAAGAGTGGTAGACTCGTAATCTGGTGAACTGGGTTCACTTCCCTGCTCCTCCACATGGAGCTTCTGGGTGACCTTGGGCTAGTCACACTTCTCTGAAGTCTCTCAGCCTCACTCACCTCACAGAGTGTTTGTTGTGGGGGAGGAAGGGAAAGGAGATTGTTAGCCGCTTTGAGACTCCATAGGGTAGTGATAAAGTGGGATATCAAGTCCAAACTCCTCCTCCTCCTCCTCCTCCTCCTCCTCTTCTTCCCAGCTCCTGCCAATCTAGCAGTTCAAAAGCATACCAGTGCAAGTAGATAAATAAGTACCGCTGCCTCAGGAAGGTAAACGGCGCTGCCACGCGCTCTGGTTTCCATCATGGTGTTCCGTTGCGCCAGAAGGGGTTTAGTCATGGTGACCACATGACCAGGAAAAGCTGTCTGTGGACAAACGCCGGCTCCCTCAGCCTGAAAGCCGTCCAGAGGTCCTTTACCTTATGGCTGTTATTGTTATTATTGGTTTCTATTGATTTATTGGTTATATATATATATATATATATATATATATATATATATATATATATATACACACAGTGGTACCTCTACTTATGAATTTAATGCGTTCCGAACGCACATTCGTAAGTCGAAAAAATTTGTAAGTCAAATCCCATAGGAACGCATTGGGAGAAAAAATTCGTAAGTCGAAGCAACCCTATCTAAAAGTTCGTAAGTAGAAAAAAATCCTATCTAAACCGCATCCAAGATGGCGGACGGAGCTCCGTTCGTAAGTAGAAACATTCGTAAGTAGAGTTATTCGTAAGTAGAGGTACCACTGTATATGTATATATATAATGGGTGGGATATAAATTTTAACATTATTGTTGTTGTTGTTGCCTGTGCAGCCCAGAACCTCCAGACACACTGTCCAGACTTGCACCCTGGTGAGGTGCAAGAGCTTTAACAATAAGTACAAACATAAAGAAATACCTGCACACTCATTTCTTCTGCAGGGTGGGGAGTGCAGATTTTCATTTACCAAGCGTGGACCTAAAGGGCATGTTAAGAGTGGGTGGGGAGATGTGGAATAAGCATTTAAATAAAGCATTTTGGGGGGTAAATGTCTAAACCGCCCTACACTCAAACCTGGAAAGTGAGGGATGTGTCTTAAAATTGAGTCCTGCTCAGGATTGACAGAAGTACAAACCCCACCCCTCCAGCAGTTGGGAGAATCTATTGGGGAGAGAATTGGGGTGTGTTTGTGATGAGATGCACAAATAGGGGTTTTATAGGTTCAGGATTTTAGGGATTGTCTTGATTAATCTGGTCTGGGGATCCATGTTTAATAGGATTAAATGTCACTTTTTTGTTGGGTTCGGGCTTTTATAGAAGAAGAGGAGTGTGGATTTGATATCCCGCTTTATCACTACCCGAAGGGAGTCTCAAAGCGGCCAACATTCTCCTTTCCCTTCCTCCCCCACAACAAACACTCTGTGAGGTGGGTGGGGCTGAGAGACTTCAAAGAAGTGTGACTAGCCCAAGGTCACCCAGCAGCTGCATGTGGAGAAGCGGAGACGCGAACCCAGTTCACCAGATTACAAGTCTACCGCTCTTAACCACTACACCACGTTGGCTCTTATAGAATCATAGAGTTAGAAGGGACCCCAAGGGTCATCCAGCTCAACCCCCTGCAATGCGGGAATCACAGCTGAAGAGTCCCTGGCAGGTGGTCCCCCAACCTCTGTTTAAAAACGTCCAAGGAAAGAGACTCCACTACCTTCTGAAATAGCTCTTCCTGTCAGAAAGTTCTTCCTAATGTTTCCTCAGAATTTTCTCAAACCTGAGGCGAGGCAAGGGCTTTGTGGGGCTTAACATGGGGTAACAATCTTGCTCTGGTGTTGTTGCCCCCCTCTTTTCAGGCTTTCACACACTGCAGCTCATGTACGGCTGTGAGCTGAGCCCAGACGGGCACAAAGAAGGGTATTACCGGTATGGCTACGATGGGAGGGACTTCCTCACTTTTGACAAGGAGACCCTCACCTGGACAGCAGCCGATACGGAGGCCCGAGTGACCGAGAGGAAGTGGCATCCTAACCTGGACCAGAACCAGCACTATAAGCGCTACCTGGAGGAGGAATGCATTGAGTGGCTGCAGAGATACCTGGACTATGGGAATGAGACTCTGCTGAGGACAGGTGAAATGGGAATGGGAGTGGGGAGGAGGGCTAATGCATCAAATTGTAGAGTTGGAAAGGACCCTCAAGGGTCATTGAGTCCAACCCCCTGGAATGCAGGAATCTCAGCTACCGGTACAGCATCTATGACAGATGGATCCAACCTCTGCTTGAGAACCTCAAAGGAAGGAGAGTCCACCACCTTCTTGCTATCAGAAAGTTATTCCTGATGTTGAGTCTGAATCTCCTTTCTAGTTGGAGGGTGGAGTGGCAATTTCACTACCCACTTCTCCACCCCCCACCCCACCCCCATCACATTCCAGACCAAAACTCAGTTTTGTGCAGGAAGGAAGTCTGGGAGTGGATCACTTCAGGCTACAGTGTGTGGTTGGTGATTAAACAAACAAGCCAGCCAAAATATGCCTAGAACAGGGGTGGCTGATAATTTTGGGTCAGAGGGACACATTGACCCATGGAGCTGAAGGGGTCACCTGACTGTGTCAAAATGGGTGTGGTCAAAGCATAAAAAGTGGGTGTGGTTGGTAAAAATAAATAAATGAGGCATGTTTTTGGGTATTTGGGTGTGTTGGGCTGGTTGGATGCAGAGGAATGGTGGGAGGAACCAGCTAAGGAACCCTCAAGGGAAGAAGGCTCAGAGCCTGGGGATTGGTGGTAGGACAATGATGAGCGGTCAAAGGGAGGAGACAGGGAGGATGTGTCAGAAGCCGAATAGGTAACAGGGCTTAGTGAGCTGGGAGAGTCTGTGGCAAAGAGCAGTCCAAAATCAGAGGCTGGAGAAGAGACAGAAGTGAGGCAGGCTGCTGAAGTAAGAATCCAGGGAGTCTCACCCTCCAGCTGCAACCAGCTCCCCTCCTCCCTGGTCTCAAAGAAGCAGCAGAGGGATGGAGAGGGCAGATGAGAAGTTAGCTTCATGCAGGCACAGTCTCAGATTGCTTGGGGAAAACCCTGGACTTTCTGTGGGGAAGTGGGAACCTTCAGAGACTGCAACTGCCACACAGCAGCTTCAGATTGCTTTGGGTATCACAGACCCATAGCAGGGAACCCATGGGGGGGGGGTCGTCTGAATAATTTCTTTTTAAAATGGACAACTTTGGTTTTTCCCCCACAGTGGAGCATCTATGGGAACAGGTATAGGGATGTAATCAACCTGAGTCATGGGTGAATTCATAACTGAGCCTGTGCATCTATTGATGATATTCCCCACAAAGATCTTAAGCATATTTGTGGAGGACAGGGATTTTTAAGTCTGACGAAACACAAGGGAAGCTGATAATCTCTCTCTTCTGACCTTGTCATCTCTTGGGGATGTTGAAGGCATCAGTAATCAAATCTCAGGTCAGGATGACGCTGGATGACCACGTGAACTGCACCATCCATCCTGCCAGCTACTGGAGAGGTTCTTTTGTTTTTCGCAGAGCTCCCAGTGGGGAAGGTGACGCGGCAGGCCCTTCCAGACAGCCAGGAGTCCCTCATCTGCCAGGCCTATGGCTTCTACCCCAGAGAGATCAACACCACCTGGAGGAAGGACGGGGAGGTCATGGAGCATGCCACTTTCCGCAGGGACGTCGCTCCCAATTCCAACGGGACCTACCACGCCTGGCTCAGCATTAACGTGGACCCCCAGGACAGGAACCGCTATTATTGCCACATAGAGCATGCCAGCCTAACAAAGCCTCTGGTCTTGGCCTGGGAGGAGCCTGGTGAGAAACGACAGGAGAGGGGCAGGAGGAGGAATCAGAGAAGGGACCCCAAGGGTCATCAAATCCATCCCCCTGCAATGCAGGAATCTCAGCTAAAGCATCCATGACAGATGACCATCCAACTTCTTCGATGGCCTTCTTTGCTGGATTCTAGGAGGAATACGTCCACCCAGAGTTGGACGAGGGACTCCAGCGCTATCGTAGACTAATAAGCCATGTGACACCGTCCATACTTTGGGGTGCAAAGGAGGAGATGTGATTAAGGTTCAGGGAAGTGGGGAGGGCGTAGTGTTCAAAGAGCGGAGTTTGAAGAGTAATCATGGGAAGGAGAGGGACTGTCTCTGGGAGGTGAGAAATCTTGCCGGTTTTATTGATATAATTTTGTGGTGTTCCCTGAGGTTGCTGAATGCCACTCCTGATCATAGGTACGTCTGGTCTTCTCTGAAGCCATGTAATGGTGAGCGATGGGTTGCCTTAGAGGGGAAGGGCATTCTAGAGAGCACTGCCATAGCACATTGCTTTGTGCATGGGAGGTCTCAGATTTGGTACGCAGTGCATCTCCTCAAGGGGGATGTGGGTGGTGCTGGGGGACATGGGTGGCACTGTGGGTTAAACCAACAGAGCCTAGGGCTTGCTGATCAGAAGGTTGGCGGTTCGAATCTCTGCGACGGGGTGAGCTCCTGTTGCTTGGTCCCTGCTCCTGCCCACCTAGCAGTTTGAAAGCACATCAAAGTGCAAGTAGATAAATAGGAACCGCTACAGCAGGAAGGTAAATGGCGTTTCCGTGCACTGCTCTGGTTCGCCAGAAGCGGCTTTGTCATGCTGGCCACATGACCTGGAAGCTGTACGCCAGCTCCCTCGGCCAATAATGCGAGATGAGCGCCGCAACCCCAGAGTCTGTCACGACTGGACCTAATGGTCAGGGGTCCGTCTCTCCTCAAAAGAAATATTGTGGGGTGTCTGGATGAGGCTCTGGGGAGCTGCCACCGGTGTCTGAACAGAGATATCTTTTGTTTCCTTTTAGCCAAGGTGGGCCATCCTTTAGCCAATCTGGGAATTGTTTTGTGGGGCTTGGCTGCTGTGTTGGCAGTGGCTGCGGTGGCTGCTGGGATCTTCCTTGTCCTCAGTAAGTAAACACTGGTTGGATTTGCTGGGTTTTGTCTGTCCTGAGTGAGAATGTGCTGATGGCAAAGCCTTCCTGACAGTTCCCTCACAAGTTCCCCCCACCCCATAAATGACTTGTGGAACACCAACCAGAAAGTACCCTGACTGTTGTTCCCCATCGCCTCTTACCCCCTATTCTGATATGTTTGGGAAGCAGGATTCATGTGGGTTACATAATGTAATAATGGTTCCAAAATGCCAGATCCAAAATGCCAAGGGGCTGGCAAGTACCTGTCATCTAGGCCAACGATGGAGAATTTGTGGCCCTCCAGACTCCGATATGGACCACAATTCTCGTCATCCCTGACAGTTAGCCATTCTGGCTGCTGGGAACCAAAGTCCAGCAACATTGGCAAGGACACAAATATCCCTGACCTCTAGCCCAAATTTTCACATGGATACTAAGCTGGAATTTACACACATATAAAAACCCCCGCTATGAAAACGTTTTGAAAAAGGAATTGAATTTGGCATAGCTCACTGTCGCCATCTGGTGTCACATGCATATATTGCACTTTACAACATTTAAAATGTTTCATTTGCAGCTGTATAACTGAGTCCACATTACGTTTGTTGGTGATTGAGTCGCAGTGTGTCCTATAGATCTGTGATGGTAGCGATCGACAGCTGGGCTTTCTAACCCTTTTTGAACAGTGAGGACATTTCAAATATTGTGAAAGCGCTGCGGGCACTAGAAATAAAATGGCAGCCATGGGCAATGGACCATAACACATTTTCAACAATTCATATAACATTAAAAAGAGATACCTTGCCGGCCAATGGAGACCGGGAACAGGAATTAAACTTATATGGCACCTGTGAAGGTCTTCCTTGGGGTCTCGGAGGCAGTCGGAGCTATTGGTCAAGAATGCGTTCCTTATTGCTGTGCAGTGCAAAACAGCTGTTGGGAGCAACAAGGGTTTGCCCGCTTCCACTCCAAATGATATTTTTTTGAAGTGGGAAGAGGAGAAGAAGAGTTTGGATTTGATATCCCGCTTTATCGCTACCCGAAGGAGTCTCAAAGCGGCTAACATTCTCCTTTCCCTTCTTCCCCCACAACAAACACTCTGTGAGGTGAGTGGGGCTGAGAGACTTCAGAGAATTGTGACCACCACACCACACTGGCTCTCAAGAGAAAACAAGCAGCAGGGATGGGCGTCCTGCTTGCCCAAGTGTCCCTTCCTGTTTGTTTGTTTGTTTGTTTGTTTGTTGCTTGTAGGCCATGAGTACCATGAAAGCCTTGCTTGCAATCTCTTGTTGGGGCAAGTGATGGGGGGAAGAGGAAGTAGCAAAGTAGAATCCACTGGTTGCTTAGCCAGTTGCTGCCCACCAGCCACATGTAACTAGCAGCAGTGGAATTTCAATTCAGCAGTGCCCTGTGCAATGCCAAAATTTGGAACTCCCCGCCTCTTGCGCTCCATCCTCTCCCCGTTCTGATTTTCTTATTCTGTTTCTGTAGAGAAAGTACGGAAGGAAGCAGCCTGTGAAAGAACGTCAGGTGAGTGATTCCTTTTTCCTTTGAAACAGCGTTGGTATTTGTTTTTGAAAAAGTGGGGAAGCATTTTAGATGTTGCATGAATATATTGGCGAACGCAGGTGCCAGAGTGGGCAAGGGTTCAGTCATCAGGCTGGCCCTGGAGATTTATAGGAGCCACTAACTGCTAACTGCTTGTGATATAGTGGTCACAGTAGGGTTGCCATGTTGTTGAGCTTTTATTTGCATGATAGCCCAAAATATAATACTACTACTACTACTACTACTACTACTACTACTAATAATAATAATCTGGTCGGGTTTCCCCAGCCACTCTGGGCGGCTTCCAACAGAACATTAAAATACAATAATCTATTAAACACTAAAAGCTTCCCTAAACAAGGCTGCCTTCAGATGTCTTCTAAAAGTCTGGTAGTTGTTTTTCTCTTTGACATCTGGTGGAAGGGCGTTCCACAGGGCGGGTGCCACTACCGAGAAGGCCCTCTGCCTGGTTCCCTGTAACTTGACTTCTCACAGCAAGGGAACCGCCAGAAGGCCCTCGGCGCTGGACCTCAGTGTCCGGGCAGAATGATGGGGGTGGAGACGCTCCTTCAGGTATACTGGGTTGAGCTCGCCACCCCCCCAAAAAAACAGAGCCAGAACTGCCTGAGACAGAGACAGAGACCGGGTCTCCCATGTGCACACAATTTTTTTTAATACCCGCCCCCCCCCCAAAAAAACCCCTGGACATTTGCTTAAAATTGTAAAAATCCCCCTGGATGGGCATGTAGACCCCCAAAAGAGGACATGTCTGGGATTTCCAATACATATGGCAACCCTAGGTCAGAGGTCACAGGTGGTCAAAGACCCATCACTATTTATGGAGCAGGGTCTCTGTCTCCAGCATCCTATAACCACCCAATGATCATGAAAGGAGGTTTTAGCCACACTATGTTCCAAAGCTAAACGTTTTGGAACAGTGAAAAACACAAGGCACTTCCGTTTCAGCAGAATGGTGTATGACAGGGCCAGCCCACCCAGGAGGCAAGGGGAGGCGACTGCGTCAGGTGGCAGCAGATCCCCGTGTCAATCTTTCTTCTTCCACCCTTGATATAAAACTTCCCTCACCCCTTTTTCCCTGGTGGGGAGTGAGATGCCATTTTGGGGCCTGCCTCAGGTGTCACAGTGTATTTTTAAAAAAATAATTTTTATTCATTTTGTAATTAAACACAACCAACAACACATAATACAAACATAACACAAACCTAAAACAACATAAAGAATAATTAAAAAAACCTACAATACAATAATCATTTTCCTTTAACATTCTAAAAGGGGACTTCCTCGAACTCCCCCTATCTGTGGTTCATTTATGCTCATCTTTAGCAATTTCTACTTTTTAATTTTAAATTCTTCCCATTTCCATTCTCTCAATATAACAACTAATTTAACATAATTCTTAAACCTGCAGTTCCTATACACTTCTAAATCCACTCCTAATACTCAATTTTAGCATACTTTTTAAAATACATTTAAAAATCTTTCCAATCTTCTTCCACCGTCCCTTCTCCCTGATTGCGCAGTCTTCCGATCAGCTCAGCAAGTTCCATATAGTCCATCATTTTCATTTGCCAGCCTTCCACTGTTTGTATCTCTTGAATTTTTCAGTTCTTAGCTAATAATACTCTTGTCGCTGTTGTGGCATACAGAAAAAAAGTTACGTCTTTCTTGGGAATTTCTTTTCTGACTATACCCAATAGAAAGGATTCTGGTTTCTTAATAAACGTGTTTTTCAACACTCTCTTTAATTCATTATAAATCTTTTCCCATAAATCCCTTACTAATGGGCAAGTCCACCACATGTGGTAAAAGGTTCCTTCACTTTTCTTGCATTTCCAACATTTATTATCTTGATTGTGGTAAATCTTAGCTAATTTTACTGGTGTAAGATACTATCTATACACCATTTTCATTATATTCTCTCTTGAAACATTACTCCCAGTAAATTTCATATTCTTCCTCCACAACCTTTCCCAATCCTCCATCATGATATTATGTCCCACATCTCTCGCCCAATCTATCATAACATTTTTCATTTGTTCATCTTTCGTATGCCACTCTAGCAATAACTTATACATTCTGGACAAAATTTCAGGTGTCAAAATGTATTGGGCTGGCCTTGGTGTGTGAGTTATGCTACGTCCAATGGGACTTCACAGAAAACACAACTTATGGCGATATTGGAGCACTGCACAATCATTTGCACATGTACATGTACAGATAATAGTACGTCCAGGCAACACATGGAGAACTGCATGGATGGTCGCAAAGCATCCCAAATTATTATTCCTGTATGATTATAATTTTACTGTATAATCTTAGAAGGTTGTAGACTGAGACGTATGTTAACATTTGGACTTAATGGGGTATGAAGGGGTGTGTTTGTGAAAGCAGAGAGGAAAGGTGCCAGTGGAAAGAGAACTCCCTCCCTAAAACACAGGCAGTGATATGCACTCTCTTTATTTTATTTTATTTTATTGCAGCAAGCAGCCAAGAGCCCGCCAGTTCCACCAGCTCCTTCTTTGGTAAGTGGAGGAGTGGGTGGGGGTGGGTGCCCACCTTGAAAACAGGCCTCCGTGGGGAGGGGATCATTTTTATGGTGGTGGTGGGCTTCTACTTTCTAGGAATGATAAAATAATCTGGAGTCAGCCGCAAGTGAGAATTAACTTCTGCTCACACATGTGCAAACAAAGCCCATATCTGCTGTAATCTGAATTTATGGAGGATATTGTTCCTCTGTTACTTCGAATTTAATATTTATTATTCAATGTATATTATTATTATTATTATTATTATTATTATTATTATTATTATTATATTTAATTTCTATACCTCCCTGTACCCAAAGGCCTCAGGGCGGTTCACATAAAATATAAAATACATAAAATCAAAACAAAACCAACAACCCAATAAAAAAAAAACCCCCCAAAGAGCCAGCATTTTAAAAAAGGGTAGAGGATGTAGATCAAGTCAGGCAAAGGCTTGGCGCCTAAAGGTTTATAGTGAAGGTGCCAGGCGAACTTCCCTGGGGAGAGCATTCCACTGATGGGGAGCCACTGCAGAGAAGGCCCTGTTCTCATGTTACCACCCTCCTGACGTCTCATGGAGGAGGCACACGAAGGAGGGCCTCAGAAGATGATCTCAGGGTCTGGGTAGGTTCATACTGAGAGAGGCGGTCCTGAGCCATTTAAGACATTATAGGTCAAAACCAGCACTTTGAATTGGGCCTGGAAACTAATTGGTAGCCAGTGCAGTCGGACCAGGATTGGCATAATATGCTCAAACTGTCTTGCTCTGGTGAGCAACCTGGTCGCTGAATTCTGCACTAGCCGAAGTTTCTGAACCGTCTTCAAAGGCAGCCCTACGTATAATGCATTGCAGTAATCTAACCTTGAGGTTACCAGACCGTAGGCAACAGTGGTTAGGCTATCCCTGTCCAGATAGGGGGGTAGCTGGGCCACCAGCCGAAGCTGATGGAAGGCACTCCAGACTACTGAGGTGACCCTTCCTCCCAAGAAGCCAAGGGGTTCTACCCAGGGTCTGAACAACAAGAAGGGATTTATTCTCCCTGATTGGGCCGCTTAGCGTCCCTGTGTATTTCCCACCTTCCCTAAAGTGAGAGGCTTGGCTGAGTTGTTGGAGCCTCCTCTGGTCTTTGCTCTGAGTATGTTTATTATTAGCATGGCTTGATATGTCAAGGGATTGGAGCAGGTGGCCTCTGTGTCATCTAACAGCTTCATCATGCTAGTTCCTCTGGTTACTCCTGCAGTGGACATTGAAGCCAGCACAGAAAAAGAAATGAGGAAAGACCTACAAAGAGGGAGGCCAGCTTCAAATCACTTCCCTTTAAGCAATACCTGCCTATCCCAGTGGGGAGAGGCCTCCAGGCTGACTGGCTCCTCAGGGCTGCTTTGAGATGGGAACGTGGTTGGCATCTAGAACTATCTCCCCCTCCGCTCAGCCCGTTGCAGCGAAAACAACAGACTACGCACAAAAGAACAAAGTGACAGGAGTTTTACCTCGGAGGAGTCAAAAACCGTTTCAGCCTCTCAAGACTCTCGGTTAAGTGACCTTAAATTGGCCGTCCTGCCACCGAAAGAACAGCAAAAGGAGACTGCAAGGCAAAAGGGCCAAATTACTGTTGCCCAAGAGGTTTGGTGCTGTCAGCTGCGGACTGAATTGGGCGAAAGGGTTTTTTGTTGCCCTGTGACGGGCATTGTTGTTCATTTATTAAATTTCTATATTGCCCTATATCCGCAGGCCTCAGGGTGCTTCACAGGATAAAACCACAACCCAATCACACACCCCAAACACATTTTAAAAGGTGTGCTGCTGGCAGGGGCTCCAGAGGCAGGGAAGAAGCCATCCGGCCTCCTTGCCAACTCTGTTCCTTAGGTGCCCTGGTCAGACGGGATGTTGTTGCTGAACCCAGAGGAGCAGATTGGAAACTCCTAGGGCAAATGGGCTTGCCTCCAGTCCGCAGGCCAGAGAAGAGGCCACAGCAGTGCAGACCTTTTTGGTCCTCTGCTTTAATTTCATACTGCTGAACGCATTATCCAGCCGATGTGGGCGATGTATTATTGGGTGGGGATTAAAAAGGTGCCCAGAGTGAGAGTCACAGGAGCAACACAGGAAGTTGCCTCACACTAAGTCAGAGGGTCCATCTAGCTCTAGACTGTCTGTGCCAGGGGTCCCCAAACTAAGGCCCGTGGGCCGGATGTGGCCCAATCGCCTTCTAAATCTGGCCTGCGGACGGTCCGGGAATCAGCATGTTTTTACATGAGTAGAATATGTCCTTTTATTTAAAATGCATCTCTGGGTTATTTGTGGGGCCTGACTGGTGTTTTTTCATGAGAAGAATGTGCCCTTTTATTTAAAATGCATCTCTGGGTTATTTGTGGGGCATAGGAATTCATTCATATTTTCCCCCAAAATATAGTCTGGCCCCCCCCACAAGGTCTGAGGGACAGTGGACCGGCCCCCTGCTGAAAAAGTTTGCTGACCCCTGCTCTGTGCTGATGGCAGTGGCTCTCCAGAATTTCATAAACGGTTCCCTCCTGGTTCTACCTGGAGATGCTGCGGATTGAGCCTGGAGCCATCTGCATGCAAGGTTCCAGCCCTGAGCTACGACCCTTCCACCATTGGGGCTGAATGGTTCTCCTCTGCTCATTTGATTCTCCACAAAAACCCTGTGAGGTAGGTTAGGCTGAGAGGCAATGACTGGCCCAATGTCACCCAGTTAGCTTCATGGGCGAGGGGGGAATTTGAACCCCGTTCTCCCAGCTCCTAGTCCAGCACACTAACCATTACATTACACACACCTGCTCCCAAATCCTTCCGTTTTCATGTCTCTTAAGGTGTCCCCCTCCTCCTCCTTCCCACTCCCCTGGAAAAAGTTCTGCCACGCCAAAATCAGATTGTCCTGACTGCAATTCAATGTGGATCTTGGTGCTGTCCCAGACCTTCCGCTGCTCACAGACGCTTGGGGTGCCAGTGGCCCAGGAAAGGGTGTTATCTATGGGAGCTCCACACACAGAGGTGGGTCTGACACCTTCACTTTACAGCTTCTATTGCTTGCTACACACCTCTTTGCCCTGCCCTTTGGCACCTCAGGTGTCCTTTTGAGATCCACACTACCACTGTGACTGGAATTTTTAAAAATGAATTTTATAGTTGAATTTTAGAGCCTGCTGGTGAAATGCAGGTAACGCTTGACTTTTCCTTGCATGTTGCACATTTACAATTTCTGAAAAGTTATATATATATATATATATATATATATATATATATATATATATGAATGGTTTTCAATGTCAATAAATTCAGCGTTTAAATATCTCTTCCTCCTCCCCTTTGATTGAAATGTGTGAGTTTAGAAGGCATCAAGCGGCACATATATTTTGTGAAAGCAATCAATCAATCAATCAATCAATCAATCAATCAATCATAACAGCATTTCATTTATTCATGCGGCAGTCAGACTGGTGACTGGGAGCGGCCGCCGGGACCTGAGAGATCTACATTGGCTCCCCGTACGTTTCCGAGCACAATTCAAAGTGTTGGTGCTGACCTTTAAAGCCCTAATCGGCCTCGGTCCTGTATACCTGAAGGAGCGTCTCCACCCCCATCGTTCAGCCCAGACACTGAGGTCCAGTGCCGAGGGCCTTCTGGCGGTTCCCTCATTGCGAAAAGCCATGTTGCAGGGAACCAGGCAGAGGGCCTTCTCGGTGGTGGCACCTGCCCTGTGGAACGCCCTCCCGTCAGAGAGATAAACAACTACCTGACATTTAGAAAATACCTAAAGGCAGCCCTGTTTAGGGAAGTTTTTAATCTGTGATATTTTAATGTATTTTAATGTGTGTTGGAAGCCACCCAGAGTGGTGGGAGGAACCCGGCCAGATGGGCGGTGTATAAATATTATTATTATTATTATTATTATTATTATGGAAAGTGTTCAGGCTCAGACTATGGCCAGCCCCCAGTGGATTCCCTGCAAAAAATGGTGAAATGGTGATTTATAGTTCCTGGGTGAGTCAGGGGGACCACGACATTGTAGCACAAGCATCCCCAAACTTTGGCCCTCCAGATGTTTTGGACTACAATTCCCATCTTCCCCAATCACTGGTCCTGTTAGCTAGGGATCATGGGAGTTGTAGGCCAAAACATCTGGAGGGCTGCAGTTTGGGGGTGCCTGTTGTAGCCGAAGGACCATCGCCAGATGGGGTCCAGCATTTTGATGGGAGGGGGAATCTCAACATCCATTTCATGATGCTGCTACCTGCGCAGAGAGTGGCAAAACCAGGTGCCACTGGGGAGAGTCTGGTCTCATTGGGTTGAAGCTTCCTGGGGCTGTTAGAGTGTGAAGGCCTTCTAGGGCCAATGTTGGAAGAAGAGGACCCAGGAGACCCGGCTTTTGCAACAGAACCCGGGAGTCTTTGAGAAAGAGCACTTCGTATCTAATCTATAACCCTTTTGACCCCCTGGTGAAATGACAGCACCCGTCTGGATGTTAAGTAACCATAGGTGCTAATGCCCTGGGTGCCTGAGCACCCACAAAATTCCCCATAAAGGAGCTGGGCACTCACAAATTTCAGTGCCAGGACCATGCACCCCACATGGCACCCATGGTCCCAGGCACCCACGCTCATGGGGCCAAGCTGGCACTCCTGGGACAAACCATTTCTCCCTCTGGTGCTGGAATAAATGCTGATCTGTCAAACTCTCCCGATCCAAGTTCCCAGCTTGGGGGTCATCCACACCTCACTCGTCCTGTGACCAGGATGCACATTTCGGAGCCAGTGCTGTTTTTCTGGGAAAAGGGGTCCTGGAAATCGCCACAAAGGCCTCCCTTATCCTCTTAGAAGGGCAATGGCACCCACCTGAGAGGTGAAGGAACTGAGTTCTGGCTCAAAAGAAGTTCAGGTCTGTGCCATTTTCTGTTTGCCCTGCTGCTTCCGTTTACCCGGCCTGCTTGTCGGGGACGGAAGCCATTTTCTGGAGGGTGGCAGTGAAGCAGATAAGGAGGCGAAATGGCTGCCTCCTCCTTCCTGAAGGGGCTGCCTCAAACAGCGGCTTTCGTTACTTGTTCATCTTCATGCCACCATCTCCCTAAATTGGTTCAAGGGTGGTTTAAAAGCACATAACAAAGCTATCCAGCAGGAAAACAGAGCTGCAGGCAGTGTCTAAAGTCCTGAAAACATTGTGAAGAACAAAACATTTTCCTCCTGGCCATTAGTAGTTGTCGTCACCCACTCCACCTCCAAGAAGAAGGGAAAGGAGAGGGAGAGAAGTCTCCACAGAGGAGACCAGGGGAGGAGATAGTGCCTCAAGCCACCAAGGACTTTCTAAAACAATACTAGCACTTTGAATTGAACTCAGTACTAGACAAATAGGCAGAGAGTCTTTTGGCCCCGGTGAGATTTGGTCTAAATGAGCTGCGGCAGGGAAAATCCTGTCAGGTTTATCTTGTAGCAGCTGAAGCATCCCTACTGTATTGGGGGAAAACAGCACATGTTACAATAGTCCTGTCAGGAGGTGAGCAGAACATGGATCGTTGTGGGCAGAACATGGATCGTCCCTGTCCAGGAAAAACTAGATGGAGCAGGTGAAAAGTGAAGCTTAAGACGTCCCTGAGGTGACTGAGCCCATTTCGTCCCAAACGTGGGTCCAGGAGAGCCCCCCTCAAAACAGCCAGCCTTCTTCTTCACAGGGGCTCATCTTGCAACCCCGAATTATTACTGCTAATAATGGCCAAGAAGAAACGGACTCTGAGAGAGTCGTTTTAACAGGGTGTTAGGGCAAAATTCTGGGTGCGAGAATGCTCAGCCACCCAGCTCATCAGGCAAGGGCCTGTGGTCGTTGCGGAGTATAAAACGTCAGAAAAGGGGAAGGTGCAAGGGGCATTAGCATACAGGTAAACAGGAGGTAAACAGGATTAACATAAGGTAACAATGCACGATGTCCCAGGACATTGATAAGCAAGTACCAGTAAGTATATGGGAGGGGATCCTTGAGTACCTGGCGGGGGAAAAACAATGGGTCCAGGTGTGTGTATTGCCTCTGGCTTCGGAGGGTCGGGAATGGCAGAAGATGGTACCTGAATGCATTATGGATATGCAGAGGAGCACCACCCTGGTTACGTGACCTCTCGCTTAAAGGATTATGGCTGTTCCCTGCATCCCTGAGAGCCCTTGGTCAGAGTAGCAAAAGGGAGTTTCATTTAGAAATACAGATACACGGTATTCATTCATAAAGAAATATGGTTACATAGAGGCAACAGAGAAAGGGTAGGAAAGGGAGCCTTTATTACACAGGGCTTGATCTTGAGGGGTTCGTGTTGGTGCAATACCAGAGTGGTGTTGTAGGATCAGATGGGGTCCCCTTGAGGGCATTTGTGCCAATCTTGATTCCCAAATGAAGCCTCGTTTGGGTGCCCCCCCCATAAAATCCCCTAACACAGGGGAAACAAGAAGAGGAGCATGGCTGGATCTGGCCAAAGGCCCCTCGAGTCCAGCCTCCTGTCCTCACAATGGATGCCTGGATGATGCCTCCTCTTCTGGAAAGCCCCAAAACAGGCCCTGAGCACCAGAGACACACTCTCCCCTCCTCCTGGGGCTTCCAGAAACGGGAATCCGGAAGCATGGCTGCCTCCAAATGGGGGAGCAAGAGCAGAGCCATTGTGGCTGGGGGCCATCCATAGCCCTCTCCTCCTCCTCCTCCTCCTCCTCCTCCTCCTCCTCCTCCATCATGAATTAGTCTCAACATCTTTTAAAGCCATCCAAGGAATATCCTGCAGCAACAGAACAAAATGTGAACTATTGGACACATTTTTCGATGTTTAGGACAGGATGAATGGCATCTCCCTGAACAGCATTTGCTCCTTGTTTGGGGAGGCAGGTTCAGTTTGTTGACCCTCATCCAGCCCATCACTGACTCTAGATGCTGGTCCATCTGTCCCCCAGACTTTCCCTTTCTGCAAATGATTATGGGGGCTGTTTTCTTCATATATGCTTTGAATATACCGTCACACAGCACCCCAATCTCCAAGAGGGGCAATATTCCAGGGGATCCAGGCGTTTACACAGAGATTTTGTTTTCCTTAGAAGGAGGGACGGAAGAGACGGCGGTGTCTTTAGGGTGTGGGGATTATTCACACCTATAGACCACCTGAGCCTTTGATGGAGGGGCTCACAGCATTCCCACCCCAGGAGATCATGCTTCTCCCAAAGCCACAGCCTTGGCATCCAACAAAAATCAAGCCTGGTGCTGAAACAGCTTCTCCACCTGCAGCCTACTCTCAGCCCAGCTCACACACAATGGCCCTACTTTCTGACTTTCTAACTATCAGCCAGTTTGGGGGGTGAGAACAACTTCTTTTGTTATACTAGTAGTGAGGGTACTTAGGGGACATCTACGGCCATCATCTCACTGAGATAGTTCAACAATGGATCCCTCCATTAGATTCAACCTTGCTGGATCCAGGACCCCAGGAATTAGAAGGGACTCAGGCATCCTGGAGACTAACCCCACCCCTACCCCAAACTCACAATAATACTTTGGCATCAGACAAGGGAACTATGGGTGATCGAGATCATGCACCCCAGAGTTACATGCAGCTTGCCCTTTTCATGCAGCTCAGGAAAAGAAGAATTCCCAAATAATTTTTTAGCTTCAGACTTCACAGCCCCCCCCCCATCAATTAGATCAAAAACTTCCTTCTATCTGGGCAAAGAGCAGCCACTACTTGTCTCTTTCCTGATTTCTTGGAAAAGGCAGCAGCTTCTGTGTGTTTCACATGCTTAGCTCAGGTTTCAAATGTTTCTAGAAGCGGGATGTGGGCCAAGTACTCTCTGGGCCAAGCATCCAGCCGTTGCTCAGGGCCTTCCAGAAGAGGTTTGGCAGCTCTGGGTCTTGCTGACTGTGCAAAGGGGGGCTCCTTGACCCCAACCCCCTGGGCCTGCAGGCTTAGAGGGTCCCAGGCAGGGGGACAGCAGCTCATGTTGGGGCCAATATGATGGCAGAAGGAAGTAGAGATATGTGGAGATATAAAATGCTTTTTTAAAAAGCATATGGGAAAGGAAATTGTGGCAAGGTGGTGGGCTTTGGCCTCACCATGTGCTGCCTCTCAGTTTGCTCTCTCTCTCTCTCTCTCTCTCTCTCTCTCTCTCTCTCTCTCTCTCTCTCTCTCTCTCTCTCTCTCTCTCTCTCTCTGTTTTGACTTCAACCCTGAGGTTCAGACCTACAGTAGTTGTAACACTGAGCATTTCTTTACAAGGCAGTTAAACGTTGGAACCCCCTGCTACTAGATAGAGGGACGCAGAAGAGCCAGGCTTCTGGATCCCACCCAAGGGGCCCATCGAGTCCAGCATGGTGGTCTCCCAGTGGCCAACCAGTTGCGCCCCCAGTAAGAAGTGTTGCAAGGAGCACGGAAGAGGGACACCCAGCGAGTGCTATTCTAATGCATTTCCTGCCTCTGGCAGTGGAGGGAGACATGCAAGGGCTTTTTAGAAATAGGACTCAGAAGAAGGCTGCCTTGCACTGACTCAGCCCACGAGTCCATCTGGCGCAGGATCTCACAGCCCCTCTCCCCAGTTTCAGAAAGGGGGGCATTCAGACCCCCCTGGAGATGCGGGGATTGAACCTGGGGTCCTCCCCTGGCGACCCCCCTCCACCCTCCCTGCAGGGTAGGACAGGAAGACCTGCCAGGGGGAGGGAGGGAGGGAGGGAGGGAGGCGGCGATTCTCAGCGAGGAGCTTCAATCACCTTCTCTTTCCCTTTCCAGCCTCGCTCCCAAACTTGAGCCTCGAAGTCTGTCCGGCGACCGATGCCGCCATCTTCCCGCAGATTTCCGATTGGCGAAATATTATCCCCTCGCCCAATCCCGGCTCCCGCTGCTGATGGTTCCGCAGGCGGGGCAGAGAGCGGGTCTCAGAGCGGCGGAGGGAGAAGGACGCCGCTAGAGGAAGAGGAGGGAAAAGGAGCTTCGTTTGGGGGGAGATCATGGGGGTCCTCCTCCTCCGCAGGCCCCCTCTGATCCTGTGGGCGGCTGCCCACCTGCTGCTCCTGGACTGCGCAGGTAAGGACTGTGCTCCTGGGCGGGGGGAGAAAATCATTGGCACTCAGCCCTCTTGATGAATTGCATTTCGTGGGCACTGAAAGGGGCGGTCGGGGAGTTTCTGGTCCGAATTGGAGCCGGATCCCTTTCCAAACATCTGTTTCCCAGACTTGTGGCTTGTTTTGTATGCTGTCCGGGGCAGGGACCGCTTCACTGCTTGGCTCGTAGCTCAAGCAAAGAACAAAACAAAACTTGAAAGTGTTGGCCGGATTAATGGTGGGGAGAGTGACTCGCATGTCCCGTCCCCCGACAGCTTCGTGTTGACTCTGGTTTGTGTGTGTGTGTGTGTGTGTGTGTGAGAGAGAGAGAGAGAGAGAGAGATACAGATAAGAGAGTCTTTCCTCTTCTATTTTCTTCCCTCTCTTCTAATCTATCCCTCAGCCGCTCTTAAAACTCAGCTAAAAACTCAGGAGACCAGCCTGGGGGTGGGAGGTGGACGGGTGTAGAGCTGACTTCATTGCGGGGGGGGGGGGGGAGTCTGAATAAGGGGTCCCCACCCTCAATTCCCAAGGTTCTTTTGTTCAGGAATTCCCTTTCACAGGCACATTCATCATCAGGTTCTTCTGCTTTTCAATTGTAACTCCCCCCTCCCCCCCAAGCCCTTTCCAGTTGCCTGTCAAGCATGTAGTTCTGTAAATTATGCAGGGAGCTTTTCTGTGCCTTTTTTTGTAGGACCCTTGTGGACTAAGGGCACAAACAACTCCTGAGAAACAAGTGGGGGTCCCCACCCTACAGGCCAGTTCCCCTTGAATACCCCCTCCTTTTATATTCTCCCTCCCCCCAAA
The DNA here is from genome assembly GCF_963506605.1 of Zootoca vivipara. Lineage (NCBI taxonomy): Eukaryota > Metazoa > Chordata > Lepidosauria > Squamata > Lacertidae > Zootoca > Zootoca vivipara. The sequence continues at coordinate 5,887,398 of NC_083277.1, forward strand.
AAATCATTCAATAAAATGGAGTCTCTGCCTGGCTTCTGGAGCTCCTAGACATGAATTGCCCTTGCTCAGAATATTCCTGCTCCACCAATCGACTGGCTCTGCATCCTATTCAAGCGTTTGACACTATTAAATTCTAAATGCCACATTCCTGATTGCTACCTTTGGTGTTTTTCTCCTTTTGGGATTGCCACTCATGTTTTGTTTAACTAAAAAAATGTACATCCTGCTTGATTGTGATGAAAACTTATTGATATACAGGAAATAGTAAAATAATAAAAACAGTTGAAAGCATTACAAAATAATTAAAATTAGCAATAAGAGCCCAAAACATGTCAACTTTTACGTATCTGAATAGGTTTGCCCAAAGAAAAATGTTTTAAGCAGACACTCTTGTGAGACCACCTTATTCTTCATGGGGAGGGAGAAAGATTTGGAGATACCAGCAGGGCATTTTTGGGAGTGGGAAGGGGGAATAGGATGTTGAGATTATGTGGGATTTCTCCTTCACCCCTGCTGTTTATGAGATGAGGGAGATAATATTTATTTTGCACTCTGATCCTCTTTATTGAAGAACTAGTATCATGAAGCCCGTTAAATTAACGGGTGCTAGAATTAATTAGCGGGGTTCCCCCCCACTAACCACCCACCGCCACCACCTCAGCCCCTCACTCAGTCCCTTCCCCGCCCCCCACCCCAGCCAGCTGCCTCCTCAGCTTCCTCTCTCCCTCCCCATTTCCCACCCTCTTTTTTCTACTCTTCTCTCTCTCTCTCTCTCTCTCTCCCCTCGCTGGTCCCAGTTGCAGCAGCCCTTCCAACCCCCCCCCCCCCAATCCACACACACTTCCAGGGACTAATTCCCCCTTCCCCGCGGGTGCGCCCGCCCGCTCTCCTGCTTTCGCCCCTGGAGTAACGGCTAAACAATCCTTCAGCCCAGCAGCCACATCACTCGCAGCTCGCGCACTCTCTCTATCCACACCCACCTACCCTCCCTTTCCCTTTCGCCGGCACTCGCCTGCCTCCAATCCTTCCACTCTAACGGAGAAGAAACCAGGAGGAAAGAGAGAGATCCTTCCGTAGCGCAGCAGAGGCAAGGGGAAGCCGCACACTTTTTTTTTTGTATGGTTGTGTATATGCAAGCATGTAATCTTTCTCACGGTCCTGGTTTATCCCGTCCGAAGTCTCTGCGTTCCAAGTCCCAAACGGCTGTCCGTGGGGCACATGCGCAGTAGCGCAATCCCACGGACACATGGACTGGACGCAGAGACACTTGGACTTTATTATATAGGATATGATTATCTAGTTTGGTTGGTTATTTTCTTATGTTTATGCCCCCCCCCAAAAAAAATTGTAAATAGTTTTTGGGGTTCTCTAATGGAAAATGGTATGAATATAATACTAACAATAGTTTAATAGTTGCTTGTTGCCTAAGAATTCTCACAGTATCTTACAAAGCTTTAAGAACTAAAGAGTAAGGCCTGTTATTTCTCTGTTAAACCCTCTCCATATGGGGGGCTGCCCCCTCACTGTGTCTGCTACAGGGCTGGGCAGGGGGGCTTTGGAAGGGCAAAGGGTGGTGGAGACCACTGGTTCCTTCAAGTTCCTCCTCACTTTGGGGGCTTACGTGTGACTCATTTTGTGGCTCTTTGTCTCCTGACCACTGAGAAGAACCACCTGTGTTGTTTAGCCAGATGCCACAGCCAGAGGCAGCCTTGCTCTGAGCTCTTGTGGTTTGAACTGGTGGAAGCCCTCGTCCTAGGAGGGGGGGGGGGCTGGGATCTTGCCTGAAAGGAAACTGAGCTGGAGGGAGGAGCAGAGTCAACACACCATCAAGGTGTACGTAATTCAAGCAAACTGATCTTGCAGTTTTATGATTCCTTGCACTCTGTTTTCCACCGTGAAACTCTCTCAGAAGGTGGTAGATTCTCCTTCCTTGGAGGTATTTTAGCAGAGGTTGTATGGCCATCTGCCATGGATGTTGCAGTTGACATGCCAACATTGCAGGGGTCTGGACCCTCAGGGTCCCATCTATGATTGTTATTTTAGTTTCCTAGTTGTTTTGAAATGAGTCACTGGCCGAACTCAAGCAGTCTTCTTCCTCTTTGAGGCTGAAGTTGTCCAAATGCACTCAACACAATTTTCACAGGAGTATGATGGGTCCTCAAGTTCCGCCTCTTTCCATATGAACCTACCCGGACCCTGAGATCATCTTCTGAGGCCCTTCTTCACGTGCCTCCACCTTGAGAGGTTCGGAGGGTGACAACGTGAGAACAGGGCCTTCTCTGCAGTGGCTCCCTGTCTGTGGAATGCTCTCCCAAGGAAATTTTGCCTGTCACCTTCATGATGCACCTTAAGGCAGCGTTTCTCAACCACTGTTCCGCGGTACACTAGTGTGCCGCGAGAGGCTGGCTGGTGTGCCGCGACATGCTGCGGCGAGAAGGGCGACTTGCTGCCTTGTCATGTGCCGCCGGCCTTGGGCAGCCCCCCCCCCCAAAAAAAAAGAGAGAAGAGGCCAGGCGCTGCAGGGCGCTCCGAGCGCTCGGCAAAGAAAAGAGGCCAGGTGCTGCAGGGCGCTCCGAGCGCTCGCCGTTTCGGAGCGCTCCGCTCTGCAGCCGCCGGTTCCAGGCCCCTCTGGCTGGCTGGGGCACTCGGTGGTCTCGCTCTACAATGCATGGAGGTATGTTTTATGGAGGTGGTGTGCCTCGTGATTTTTTTCACGGAACAAGTGTGCCGTGGCCCAAAAAAGGTTGAGAAACACTGCCTTAAGGCGCCAGGCAAAAACATTCCTTTTTAACAAGGCCTTTGGTTTATTTGATTGACATCTATGTCCTTTTAAAATATCGTTTTCTTTGGGGGGAGGTGTTATTGGGTTGTTGTTTTTATTTTGATTATATATATATAGATTTTGTTCTGTGAACTGCCCTGAGACCTCCGGGTATAGAGCGGTATATAAATTCAATAAATAATAATAATATTTCCTATTTTGCTAGCTGAGGCAAAACAAGAATTGTTTCCTCTCCCCCCCCCCTTAGCACTGTGCCCCCCTACCTTCCGCCATGGAAATGCCCCTTTTCCTACTGAACTCAACTCAACTTCTCCGTCCAGTGGTGGAAAAGATAAGGGGCAACACCAGGGGCCAGAACGCCTCCCTCTTGCCAATGAGGGGGTGTGTTCTGGTGGCAGCAGAAGCAGGGGGGTTGCCTCCTGGGCGGGCCAGCTCTGGGTCTGATGCTGAAAGTCTAAGCTCAGCTCCCTCCCCTCCAATCTCTCCGCAAATCTTCCTTGGCTGTTACTGTGGGACTCATTAGGCCACCTGGTGGCCAGAGCAGCCTGGCCTGTTGGAATCACACAAATTATATATGCAGAAGGCAGAGAGCTCTTTTTGTGCAAGGTTTTCCTTGCATCATAGACTCTGCCTTGCATCATAGACTCTAGGAGGTTCTCATGAGATCTTGTGGGGATGTCCTGAGTTCCCATGAAGTCTTGCCAAAGCCTCCCAGAGCCCAGGAAGCAAGACCCAGGTCAGACTTGTTCAGTGCATGGCTCCAGAAGGTCAGGTTGTGGGGCAGCTCCAACTAGGCCTATTTCTGCATATAGGAGCCATCCCCAGAAGAGAAGGAGAGCCTGCTTCAGGCCAGGGGCCAGCCTAGACTAGCATCCCATTCTCACAGTGGGCCATTGGTCTGATCCCAAAAGCTATTTGGGTTATATTTTATATTATGCACTTGCCCTGCCCAGAAAAGGTCCCTGGTTCAATCCCTGAGAAAGAGGCCCCATCCTGAGTCCCTGGGGAGCCACTGCCAGTCAGAGTGGACAGTATGAGGCAGCTTCCTCTTCTCCCATCTATGGATGTTGCTTTGTCTGGTCTCCCCTCCATCCACTTACCAGGCCTGAGCCTGCTTAGTTTCAGTTTAGTGCTTGCATCCTGAGCCTTCAGACCATGTTGTAGGAGCTCTCAACAGCCTGGCGCTTGCAAGTGAGGGGCAATTCCTGCCCTCTTGGCAAAAGGGGAGGGGCTGGCCTCTCTTTCCCTCACATGGAGCCTCAGCAGAGACATGTGTAGAGATTTAGGCATGCTGCCTGGCAGAGCATTTTCTCACCCACTGCCCCATGGGCTATTGTTGTTACTTGTATGTATATCCTTCTTTTCCCCTTCCAACTGTGATTCTTAGCCTCCCTCTGCTCTGCCTCCTCCATGTTTAAGGGCAGGTCTACAAACTCCCCCAAACCCTGCTGAACTTTGGATCTCCTAATTTAGGGCTGATGCCTGTAATACAGCAGGATTAGGGTGCTTCCTTCTTCTGTAGGACCCCTAACTCTCTGTCCCTTCTCTCTTCCTTTCCAGGCTCCACTTCTCACTCCATGCGCTATTTCTACACAGCCATGTCTGAGCCTGGCCAGGGGCTGCCCCAGTTCATTGCTGTGGGGTACGTGGATGACCAGCAATTAGTTCAGTATGACAGTGACACCAAGAAGGCGCTGCCTCGCGTCCCCTGGATAAGGAAGGTGGAAAAGGATGAGCCTCAGTACTGGGACAGGGAGACTCAGAAATTAAAGCACTCTGAGCTGTGGTTCAGGGAGAGGCTGCAGACACAGTTGAATCGCTACAACCAGAGCGGAGGTGAGTGGAAGGCAGGAGAGGCACAGAGGCACACCTCCCCCCCCCCATATCCTTTCCTCCAGGGGCCAGAATTGCAGGGAGGGGGCTTCAGGGAGACAAGGAAATGGAGGGTGGGGGGCTCTACGCAGGGCAGAATCTTCTTCCCTTCCCTTCTGATCAGTTTCTAACTGCAGGAATGGAGGAGGGCAGAGGGAAGATCCCATTCAAGGTCTCAATGGGGGCTGGGATGGTGTGGGGTGGAGGGGACAGAGAATGAGACTTGGGGGGGGGGAGAGACCCTCCAGAATGACACTCTCTGGACCTGCACATCCTATCAAGGAAATGTCTCCATTGCCTGCCCTTCCTTCCATGCTAGGCTCAGCTTAGGCCTTCTGAGGGGGAAATCTGTCTAGTTCATTTTCCTCTGGGAGGGAAAGAGAAGGGTGGGAATCCTGAGGCTGAGACAAGCAAGCCTTGAGTTCTGGTCCTGCTTAAGGAGAAGCCAGCTGCCCAGACAGAGGTTCTGATTGGCTGACCCTTCTGACCATCCCTAAGCCCCTCCCACTGCCTTGCACAGTGTTGAAAGAGAAGCCTTTTTAAGGAACAGGATTGGACTGGGTTTGGGGGATCAGAGTGGCAAATACATGGTTAAAAGAATAGGCATAGTGGGCAGCTGAAGTGGAGGGGCAGACAAGAGCCCCCAAGGTCTTCCTGCAGCCTGAGACAGGGAGTCCCCAGAACATCTTCACTGGCAATTATTAGCCTGGCGCTGCCATGCTTGACTGTCCTGTGTCCAAAAGGAGCATTAGGCCAGAACTGGATCAGAGCCCATTAATATCAGAAATAATCTGTTGCCTAAGTACTTTGGGTTGTGTTATTTCAGGAGTTTCACTCTCTCTGATTTTAGTTGGAAAACTTATGACCAGTTTTCTGGGAGGGAAGAAGCCCCACTGAACTCCATGGGACTTGCTTCTGAGTAAACCTGCATAAGATCCCACATCTCCAGCATTTATTATCCATCTGTACTTACTTTATTGTCTCGCAGTCTTAGGGATGTGTAACAGGACCCTTTAGAAAGGTCTTTTACCCCCCTTGGTCCAGTTATGGTGATTTCTGCCACACTCCTGCCCCATCCAGCCTTGGAACCATTTAAAGTCAGTAGAAGCTGGGAGACCTCTGGCCAAAGCCTCTTGGCATACATTTTTGTTTTTTAAACTTCCTTCTGAAATGAGTCAAAAGATATTAGGGTCATTCCACGTCAGTTCAACGTGGTCCTGTCACCCACCGTTTCGGAGTTTGATGAAACTTTGTGTATACCCTTCCCTTATGGTTGAAAGAAACCCCCTTAAATTTTTCCCCTCTATCTCAAACAGTTTAAATTTTATAGCACTTTCGTGAAATCTGCGTTTCTGTCCCTTTTGAGATCCTCGGCCTTGTGTACATTTTATTTTTTTCCTCCATAACCAATGATCAGATCTCTTTGAAATTTTACACAGAGCTCAATAGCGTGATGCAGATTTCAGGAAAAATTACACCAGCACTCAAAATATTTTATAAATGCCTTAAAAAACCTATAAATGTAGTTTTTTTGGGTGGAAAACCTAAATTTTCAGCATAGGGGCATGATGGAATCAAAAGTTTTTGATGGTGAAAATTATTGCAAAGACATGCTATTTTGCCACAAAGAATGAAATTTATGGGTTTTTTATCTCTTGTAACAAAAGTTTACGTTTTTTGAACATCGTAGGGGGAAAATGGCTACTGGGTACAACTTTCCTACAATCCATAGCTGTGATAGAAAAAAATTAATGAAACAAAGTTGTTCATCTTAAAATTTAAATTAATATTGGTTATTATAGCTTTGTTTTCCCCGAAAGTACAGACTTGTTTTTAGTTTTGGGGTATTTAAGATTATGAAAATTGAAGAGTGGAATAAATTTACGCAATATTTAAAGGATCATTGCAATCAATTAACAACACTAGCAGGATTGTAAAAAGTCTTGTAATATTTACAATTAGTACCTTTTTGCTTTTATTTAAAGATTGAGATAAATTTAAAAAGAAAATGTAGATTCTAAAAATGTATAAATGCAAGGATATATGAGGAATTTTGAAAGGCATGGGTGGGATAGAGGGAAGTCGCTAAGCTCAAATGAGCAAAAAATTAATAGAAGGAATAATTGTATTCGAATATATATAATGGAAATGCAATAAAAAAAATTGTAAATTAAAATTATGAATATTGGCTGTATTGAGAAATCAATAAAAAAAATTCAGCCAGAAACTTTAAATGCTGACAAGTAAGGTAATAAGACCTAGCAAGAAAAAGAATACAGTAAAAGAATTTAAAATGATGCATTATATTCAATTAAGCAACATTACATGATCCCCAGTTTGTTTTTCAGAATATTATTGCATACAAAGACATGTCTATTTTGGTGGAGAGTGGGGGAATGATGTTTGGCTGCCAGCTTGAAATAATGGATGCATGGAGACTTTTTAACATATATTGTTAAAATTCAATATGAGGGGAAAGATGGACCGACTGTGAAATCGCAAGGGACAGGAAGGGAAACCCACCCACCCCTCCCCCGCCTCCAGGGAGTTGGGAGAACCCACTAGGGTTTGTTGGGGGGGGGGGAGAGAAAGTGTGAGGCATGAGAGAGAGGAGGGCAATTAAAGGCGGACTTTAGAGGCTCAGGATTGTAGTGTTTGCCTCAGTGAACGTGTTACGATGCCGGTTGATTTTTCTCACCTCTGACTGCTGCCTCTTCCCTGAGTCTGAGGCCAATAAATCCTTTTTCCTGGGCTCTTTTGCTGATGGGGGAGGGGCTTCCCTTCCAGGGTTCCACACCTATCAGCAGATGGTTGGGTGTGAGCTGATGTCAGATGGGCGCAAAGAAGGGTATTGGCAGTACAGCTATGATGGGAGAGACTTCATCGCCTTTGACAAGGAGACCCTCACCTGGACGGCAGCTGAGAAGGAGGCCCAAGTGACCAAGAGGAAGTGGGATCCTGAATTGGCCTGCAACCAGGGCAATAAGCACTACCTGGAGGAGACTTGCATTGAGTGGCTGCAGAAATACCTGGACTATGGGAAGGAGTCTCTGCTGAGGACAGGTGAGGGGGAGCAGTGGGTGGGGTGGGGGGCTCAGTGGGGCAGTTTCCCTACCAGCTCCCCTCCCCTCCTTAACAGTCTTCCTTTCTGGACCAAACAGCAAACACTTTTCCTTGTGGTGGCGGCATAAAAAAGTTTGGGGCTCTGGGAGGAGAACGGGAGTCATTTTAGACTATGATGGGGTGGGGGGGAGATGTTTAAAATCAGCCCCACATGTCCCTTTGGCTAGAATAAGGGATGGCAAATGACAAATGGGGGAGGGGAGGGGGCACAAAGAAACAGTAGGGAACTGGTCAGCAAAGCAAAATGACTTTTAAATTAAGTAAAAAAAGAAAATGGAAATGGACAGATTTGAGGCAGGATACAGAAAAACCTTTTGCCTTTACACATGGGTATGTACCTATGGGGAAAGTCTTTAAAACTAAATTAATTAACCTTTTTAAAAAAATAGAAAATGTGTGGGGAGCTCATAAATTATGGATGCAGCCCCCTCACTAAGACTGTAGGTTATCCACTTGTGGCCTAGAAGCAGAAAACCTGCACATATATTTTTTATTTGTGAGGGATACTACTTTTTTCCATGGGGAACATTCAGGTCCTCAACCCTGTGCCTTGAAATGGTACAGTCCACTCTTCTGCCTTCAGGAATCTGGCACAGGGGCCAGTCGTTTAGTCGTGTCCGACTCCTTGTGACCCCATGGACCAGAGCACACCAGGCACTCCTGTCTTCCACTGCCTCCCGCAGTTTGATCAAACTCATGTTCGTAGCTTCGAGAACACTTTCCAACCATCTCGTCCTCTGTCGTCCCCTTCTCCTAGTGCCCTCAATTTTCCCAACATCAGGGTCTTTTCCAAGGAGTCTTCTCTTTTCTTCTCATGAGGTGGCCAAAGTATTGGAGCCTCAGCTTCACGATCTGTCCTTCCAGTGAGCACTCAGGGCTGATCTCCCTCAGAATGGATTACATTCTGCAAATCGTGCCTAAAGCTAAAATTGTGTATAGTCAAACCACATTGGATTCAGGGGCGATTGGGTTTGCCAAAGTCCTTCCCCAGACGCCCACCCCCTTCCCACCCACTTTTTGGCTTTTACAATATTTTTTGCCAATATTTTTTGTAAAGCTGTATGTGCACAAGTTAAGTGTGCATAAGTTGCTGGCTTACTGGGCCTCCTCTTCTGCCATTTCCACTCCAGGGGAGGCTGCTGTGGAGAAGGGAGATTGGCCCTTTCAAACCTCAGGGGACCCTTTCAGGGCAGGTGGGAGAACTAGGAAGGAGCTCTGTCTTTTCCAGGGCTGTTGGCTTTGTTCACTAACTATTGAGAAGTCCTGGAGAACAGAGAGCAGCGAGTCCAGCATTTCTTCCCCCTCAAGAGAAGAACCAGGATCAGCTCCCTGGAACCACAAGTAGTGTTAGAGCTTTTTTTGATGTTGAATTAATTTGTACCCAGTCCTCCCTCCCAAAGGAGTCTGCTTTGGAAAACAAAAGATAAAACATCTAAAAACAGTTCCACCATAGACACTGACAGGGGAAGATGCCAAGGGAAGTTGAGGAATCCCATTTATTTGCAGTTCTTTTTAATTTCTGCAGATGTGAGGAGATTCTGACACTCTGGGAGGCAGGCCTAGGTTGTCCCTTGGGTTTCTGCTCTTAAAGAATACAGGATTCCTTCAGGTCAGGCTCCCATTGTGGATGTCTATCTGTAAACCCCAATGTGGCCCTTTTTGTAGCGGCTCCGGTGGTGAAGGTGACCAGGAAGGCAGACTATGACAGCCTGGAGACCCTTGTTTGCCAAGTCCACGGCTTCTACCCCAAGGAGATTGATGCCAACTGGGTGAAGGACGGGGAGGTCTGGCAGGAGGGCACCTCCCGAGGATTGGTTGCCCCCAACTCAGACGGGACCTACTATGTCTTGCTCAGTGTCAAGATCGACCCCGAGGAGAGGGACCGCTTCCGGTGCCGTGTGGAGCATGACAGCCTGGAGAAGCCTCTGGACGTGGCCTGGGAGAAGCCAGGTGAGAGACAGACAGACAGGAGGGGAAGGGGTGGGCTCTGGGAGGGGGATTCTCACCCAACTCCTCCCTTCAGCAGCAGCACAGCTCAGATGGGGAACCCCCAGTTGGATCCTGTCTCTGTCTCTTAAGGCAAGCACTTGAATCTGAAACTAGATTTCAACAGAGATGTAGCCTTTTCTCATAGGCCTTGAACTCAAACTGGATGTTATAGGTAAAAACTGGCCATCACTTTTTGACTTTAAGCCCAAGTAGTTGTGATGTCACAGATTATTGGCAGCTATTTTACTTCTTCAAAATCAAACTTACAGTCACTGTGACTGAAAAAGGGGCAATGAACTTAAAAGAGGGAGCCCCAGACTGACTGTACTGAACAGTGGAAAAGACTCTCACTCGCTCCTCCTCACAATCGCACCCAGCTACAAAACACTCGCACACAGCTGGGAAGAGCAAGGAGGGTTTTTTTTTACTAACAACGCTCGTCTTACACACACCGCCAGGAAAGCTGTGTCTGCAGGAAGCCAAGCAGAATGTCTAACAGCCAAACTCTCTCTCCCCCCGCAGGAGCGTATGCATGAACGCACATCCACACCAACACCTCAGAGACTCCTTCTCACAGGCAGGCAAGTGAGGATTATGAGCCAAAGACCCACACAGGAAGGCGAGAGGGGACCAGGGCTCTTCTCCCGTGCTCACTCACTAGCACTACGGACTTCAATTCCAGAGATTCCACCCAAACAAAAAAACCTGGACATTTTGCCTCATTTTAAGAATCTGTTTAGATAGACATTTTTAAGTCTGAAAAAGAGGGCGTGTCCAGGAAAAACTGGACGTATGGCAACCCTACACAACATGCTTCTTCCTAAGGGTTTGTGCCTTCCCTGAAGCCTGTAATGCTGGGCTCTGGGGGGGTCTCAGAGGGGAAGGAATCCCTTCCTATCAGGGTCATGACAGAGAAGGCTGAAGCACATGAGTAAGAGGAGACCAACTGTCTTCCTTAAATAAATTGGTTGTTTTGAAGACCTCTAATGCTGGACTCTGATGGAAAAAAACTCCCTTGTATCAGGGCCACTACAGAGAGGACCTTGGCCTGTTAGGAGAGAGAAAGAGTGTCTGCTTGAGGCCTTGGGGAGCTGCTGCCGCCAGTCTGAATAAAATGTCTCTTGTCCCCTTTTAGTCAGCCTGGGGCTCATTGTGGGAGCCATTGTGGGTGTCCTGGCTGCCATCTTGCTGGTCTCTGGGATCATCTTCTTCATCATCCGCAGTAAGTAAACCCTGGACACCTTTGCTGCCTCTCCTGTGTCCTCCTGTTTTAGCCTCCGACTGGGAATGTGCTGGTGGAGCCTTCCTGGCAGCTGCCCCTTGTATCCCTACAGAGACCCTTCTCCATAAAAGCACCCTTTGAGCATGGGCCAAAAGTCATGGTGGTCATTGCTTTGCACTCACTGTGTGCTCAGGAAATTCACTTCCCACCTGATGTTTTAATCAATCCTTTTTTAAAAATAATAATTTGTATTGATTTTATACACTAATAACAAACAAACAAACACATAACATTTTTACCGTTCATTACATTATCCTTTTCAATGTATAGTGACTTCCCTCATTCTCCCCCTCTGAGCTACATTGTCCATTTTTTACATTCAGCAGGTTCCTCTTCTAAAACCATACATTTCAAAAAATTATTTATCATACCGTTTTATCCTAAATAATATTTCTGTTATACTGCCTAAAGCCTATACCCTGCTTCCTTAAAGGTTAATTAAATGTTGCAATATTTCTTTAGATAGTCTCTAAATTTCTTCCAATCTCCTCCTTGTTGCGGATCCTTCCGGTCATCTCGGCGAGTTCCATATAGTCCATCAACTTTATCTGCCAGTCATTAATTGTGGGCATTTCTTGAGATTTCCAAAATTTAGCTATTAATAATCTAGCTGCAGTTGTGGCATACAAAAAGAATGTACAATCTTTTTTGGGGATCTTATCTCCAACTATTCCAAGCAAAAAGGCCTCTGGTTTTTTCACAAAGGTATTCTTGAACACCTTTTTTAATTCATTATAATTTTTCCCCAGAAGTCTTTTATCCTGGGGCAGGTCCACCACATGTGGTAAAACGTGCCTTCTTTTTCCTTACATTTCCAACATTTATTGTCAGTTGCATGATGCATTTTTGCTAATTTGACAGGTGTTAAATACCATCTATACATCATTTTCAACATGTTCTCTTTCAATACATTGCATGCAGTAAATTTCATATCTTTTTTCCACAATCTCTCCCAATCACTTAATATAATGTTGTGCCCCACATCCTTCACCCAATCAATCATCACTGATTTTACTTGTTCATCTTTTTCTATGCAAAATAAAAAAATTCCTTCAGTAGCACCTTAAAGACCAACTAAGTTTATATTTTGGTATGAGCTTTCGTGTGCATGCACACTTCGTCAGATACACTGAAACAGAATCCACCAGACCCTTATGTATATTCAGAGGGTGAGGCGGTGAATGTTCAAGCAAGCTCTTTTTCTATGCCATTCTAACAACAAATTATACATCTTGGACAATTTTTTTGACTTTGTGTCTAACAACTCAATTTCCAAATGTGATTCTTCAGATGAAAAGCCTACATTTTTCATATCCATTTTAAACACTTCATTAATTTGATGATATCGTAACCAATCATTTAATTTATCTTTTAACTGTTCATATGACTTTAACTTATATTTATCTTCTACTTCCAATAACAAATCTCTATATTTTGGCCACTTGGTTTCCATATTTAATCTCTTATGGGCCTTGGCCTCCAATGGAGAAATCCACCAAGGTGTTTTCCTTTCCAACAAGTCTTTATACCTGATCCATACATTATACAATGGTTTTCTAATTACCGGTATATGATTTTTGAAACCTCTGTGGGCCTTTATTTTGTCATACCATACTGTAAGGGGGTGGGCTTACAGGGAACAGCAACCCCTCATCAATTCCAGCTTCTCGAACGGCTCTGGCTACAGCCTAGGGGCAGGAGACAGGAAGTGAGCAGGGTGATGCCTGCCTACAGCCTGTGCTACCAGCGGGAGAGGAGGGGCCAGGAGACGTTTCTAGCGGGGAGACATCAGAGGGGCGTCCTTTCAAATTCACCCCGGAACTGAAGCGTGCGACGTCCTGCAAACACAGGGGGTGGAGATTTGGGGTCCCCAAACTGCTTTGCTGGGGACGGAGCCGAAAAGTGCCATTGCGAGAATCTTACACAGACTGAGTAGACATGTTTTCGTGAAGCTCTTTGCACTGTAAATAATATGCAGAATAAAAGTCTTAAAGACATGGTGGCTTGGAGCGTCCTTACTCGAGGGTAGCCCAATGACACCCCTGACACATACATATGCATGCCAGCCAAACGCATTATCAAAACCTTCCAAGTCCAAGAGATCTGTATCTTCTAAAGTAAACCATTCTTTCAATGTCGCAGCTTCATAGTAAATTTTTAAATCTGGCAGGGAAAAACCACCTCTTTCTTTTATGTTTGTTAACAATTTATATTTAATTCTAGGTTTCTTCCCCTGCCAGATAAACTTGGATGAAACTTTCTTCCATTCACTGAAACATTTTATTTTGTCTATCACTGGGAGCACTTGGAATAGAAATAACATTCTTGGCAATAAATTCATTTTCACTGTTGCAATTCTGCCCAGCAGAGACAATTTTAAATTTGACCATATATCAAGATCTCTCTTAATTTCATTCCACAATTTTTCATAATTATCTTTATACAAATTTAAAATTTTAGCTGTTAAATTTACACCCAGGTATTTCACAAAACTCAGACCAGTGGCTTCTTCCAATCTAATTACCTCTTCATTGTTAAGATTTTTACTTAAAGCTTTAATTTTATTCTTATTAAGCTTAAAACCAGCATACAAACCAAATTCTTGTACCAGTTCCAGTGCTTTAATCACACTGGTTTCTGGTTCTTGTAATGTCAGAACCAAGTCATCGGCAAAGGCTTTTTAATTTATACTGCTTTGACTCTACTCTAATACCTTTTACTTATTCATTTTTTTCTTATCATATTCAGCAACACTTCCAGGACTGTTATAAATAATAGGGGGGAGAGTGGGAATCCTTGCCTGGTACCTTTTTCAATTCTTAAATCTTCTGATACCACATTGTTCACTATAACTTTTGCTTTTTGTTCTGAATAAATCGCATTAATAACATTTATGAAATTTTGACCGACCTCCATCTTATGCAAATTTCTTGCAATTATTCTTCCTTGTTCATCCTTAAACATTAATTTTGGTTCCAATTTCTCTTTCACATAAACAACAAGTCCTCTTTTTTTCACTTTATCTGATGAGATGAATTCCTGACCTAATTTTTTATTCTGTAAGATTTTTCTATGTCTTCTTATTACATGAGTCTCATGTAGGCAAATAATATCCAAAGATTGTTTAAGCAATCCCTCCTCAGGATCCTGACTCCTGTGTTTCCTCCCTTTTTAAAAAAAATATATTAGATTTTACAATAATTCACATACATAAATCCGTCCATCATTGTCCCAACATAATTCTCTTCACAACACAAAAAAGAAAAAGGTATCAAAAAAAGACATTAAAAACAAAAACACAACACAACACCAAAAAATTTAAACCTTATCATTTTTCCTAAACATTATCCCTTGGGCTTCCCCAGACCCCCCCTTATTGATTTTCATTTGCCAAATCACCATTTACAGTTTTCATTTTTCACAAACCATTCCAATCTCATTAAACTTATATTTATCTATTTAGCCATTTAATCAAATTATCTATTGATTTTTATATTTATTTATCTCCTTCCATTCCCTCCTTCCCCCCGCACCGCAGAACTCTCCCTGCCACTAAGAGTTTCCAGAATGCTGGAGAAAAGCAGGAAATGGTTTTTTTCCAGCTGGATCCCCCCCCGTCCCCCCCACTCCGGAAGCCCCTCCTGCCACCAAGAGATCCCAGAACGGAGACGACCCACAGGGGCGGGTGGAACACCCAACTATCCCTTCCGATTCAATTCTCTACAAGCTATACTAATATTCCCATTTCTAATCTAAAAAAGAAACACTTTAACCTTCACTATCATCTACTTTTCCTCCCTTGCCTGAATTTTTCTCCAAGAACTCTATTACTTTTATAAATTCCAAAACTTATTTTCTTATTCCATTTTAAATCTTTCCTTTCTAACTTAAACTCTTCCCCCCCTGTTCACAGCATATCCCTTCTCGATTCAGCAAGTTCCAAAGTCCAGAAACCAGTTTCAAAACCATTTTAACCAACCTTTAAACATAACATCCTTTTCCCCTTCACCCCACTCCCTTTCTGCAATGTTTTACATGCCCAAATTTTCCATTCCCTCCCTGTTGCCCTTTTCTTATTTGAATGTTCCGTTCATTGTAATTAATCTTCTCCAACAGTCTTTGTTCCTTATGGGGATTCTGAAGTCCAAACATAATTTGTGCTCCCCCTTCTAAGGGGGCACTGTTGCTCTGATACACTTGGCTAAAAACTTTTCCCTCTTTCTTCTCATGGCAAACTTCCTCCTGATACGAAAGTTGACATACTTCTTGTTCTCCATCAGTTTCTTCTTTGATCTCTTCCTCCGATGTTTTTTGTCCCTTGTCCCCTTAGAGAAGTTGTTTCATCTCTCTGAATTTTTCTCCAAGAACTCTATTACTTTTATAAATTCCAAAACTTATTTTCTTATTCCATTTTAAATCTTTCCTTTCTAACTTAAACTCTTCCCCCCCTGTTCACAGCATATCCCTTCTCGATTCAGCAAGTTCCAAAGTCCAGAAACCAGTTTCAAAACCATTTTAACCAACCTTTAAACATAACATCCTTTTCCCCTTCACCCCACTCCCTTTCTGCAATGTTTTACATGCCCAAATTTTCCATTCCCTCCCTGTTGCCCTTTTCTTATTTGAATGTTCCGTTCATTGTAATTAATCTTCTCCAACAGTCTTTGTTCCTTATGGGGATTCTGAAGTCCAAACATAATTTGTGCTCCCCCTTCTAAGGGGGCACTGTTGCTCTGATACACTTGGCTAAAAACTTTTCCCTCTTTCTTCTCATGGCAAACTTCCTCCTGATACGAAAGTTGACATACTTCTTGTTCTCCATCAGTTTCTTCTTTGATCTCTTCCTCCGATGTTTTTTGTCCCTTGTCCCCTTAGAGAAGTTGTTTCATCTCTCCTAATTGCAAATTGTCTTTATATGTTCCAATTCTAAGTTCCCATAAGAGTCTCAGAGTTCTTTCCTTGAATCCAGCTGCATACTCGCATGTTGACATTTTTATACTCCTTTCAAGGACACAGTGTTATTCCTAAGCACAGGAAGTGGTTACACTTCTTCATTCCATTGCCATTTTCCAAACTGGTTACAATATATCCACAAGTTAAAAGAAAAGAGAATCAGTTACTTAATTCCAAGTTATAATTATCCGGAGGGAGTTTTCGTAGATGATTCTTACAGTTCAACTTATCAGTTACACAGAATGGGGGAGTTTTGTTAGGATTTCATAGTAGATTCTGTTCCACCTTAAACAGGAACAGGCTTGGAAGAGGATGTTGAATGTGTCACATGATGTATACTTCCGTTTGTTGTGCCATTATATGTTAGTTCTCTTGCTTTTGCTTTGCTGATAAAGACAGACACGTTTGGTCTTGCTTCCGAGATGCTTTAGAATAAACGCTTGTAAATATGCAAGGACTTCTCTCTGTTTCATCTTAGTTGCTGCTGCTGCTGCTAAACCATGCTAACGCTGGAAATGGACTCCTCCCTTGGGGTGTTAACCTGATATGACCCCCCCGCCGAGCGGGGTGGAGTCACGCTTGCTAGCGAGTCCAATGCCTAAGCCAATACCTCTCACTTGCTTTAACCAATAAAGTTGTGGCCTTATTCTACCCATTAACCTTAATACCACGTGTCACTGTGTCTTTATTTATTGCGGGGGGCAGGTCCTCGAACTGCAACTGTGTTTTCATCCTTCAACAGTATGACCACACAGAAGGGTGCAGCAGGTGCTGGACAACAGACAAAAATGTTTGCTATCAGCACATGGTCAGGCCAGAATCCACCAGCTTGCCACAATTTCCTTTGTCCATATGTTTTTATAAAAAGGCATTTTATATCTCCACATATCTCTACTTCCTTCTGTCATCATATTGGCCACAACATGGTTGCCTTCCTGCTGCCTTGGACTCTCTAAACCAGGGGTCCCCAAACTAAGGTCCAGGGTCTGGATGCGGCTTAATCCCCTTCTGAATCCGGCCCGCGGATTGTCCGGGAATCAGCATGTTTTTACATGAGTAGAATGTGTCCTTTTATTTAAAATGCATCTCTGGATTATTTGTGGGGCATAGGAATTCGTTCATTTTTTTTAAAAAAAAATTCAAAATATAGTCCAGGCCCCCACAATGTCTGAGGGACAGTGGACCAGCCCCCTGCTGAAAAAGTTTGCTGACCCCTGCTCTAAGCCTGCAGGCCCAGGGGTGTTGGGGTCGAGGAGGCCCCCTTTGCACAGTCAGCAAGACCCAGCAGCTCCCAAACCTCTTCTGGAAGGCCCTGAGCAAAGGCTGGGTGCTTGGCCCACATCCCACTTCTAGAAGCCTGAATGTTTGAAACCTGAGCTAAGCATGGGACACACACAGAAGCTGCTGCCTTTTCCAATAAATCAGGAAAGAGACAAGTAGTGGCCGCTCCTTGCCCAGGTACAAGGAAGTTTTTGCTTCAATTGATGTGGGGAGGCTGTGAAGTCTGAAGCTAAAGAATTATTTGGAAATTCTTCTTTTCCTGAGCTGCATGAAAAATCAAGCTGCATGTAACTCTGGAGTGCATGATCTCGATCACCCATATTTCCCTTGTCCGATGCCAAAGTATTATTGTGAGTTTGGGGGGTGGGGTGAGTCTCCAAGATGCCTGAATCCCTTCTAATTCCTGGGGTCCTGGATCCAGCAAATGTTGAAATTTAATGGAGGGATCCATTGTTGAAATATCTCAGTGAGATGATAACGTGTCCAGACTCTGAGAGCCTGGATCGTGTTACACTTGGCTACCGGAGGGAGAAGACACCCGGCAGATGCTTACCGGGGGGGCTTGGTGGCCCAGGTCTTCTGTGTGTATGCTAACATTTAGTTCAGTTCTTGCAGATACATAAACACAACAGATCCAATTTTATCCTGGCATCGGGTATTTTCTTAACTGCTTCTTACATGTGTTTCCTCCCTTTTGCAGCAAGAGGCCAGGGGTCCGACAGCTCCGCCAGGGGTAAGTGGGTGTGCAGGTGGGGGCAAAGGGGGGCTCTTGCAGAAGACTTCATGGGGAACATCCCCAAATGCTGAAAAGTTTCACCTGTTACCCACCTTGGGGTTTCCAAGTGTGACATAATCTGGAGTGTCCGTTGATCTGACACATTCTGTCTGTCCATCTGAGCTCCACAGAGGATCCCCTCCATCTGAGAATGTGAATGACAGATAATCACATTTTGGGTTCTGGAAAAGGATTTCTCCTTCCCATATGACCACTTTGTGTCCTTCTGGTATTCCCCCATAGAGTGCAGCTTGGCTCACTTGCTCGATCTGCCCTCTGCAGGCATTTGCTCTGCAGGCCCATTTTGATTTTGTCTGAATTGACATGATATGGGGTGGCAGCTTTCCTTGTGAGGCTGGACTAGATGGCCTCCTGTGTTCCCACTAGCTTTGTAATGATGATGCCCCCACACCATGATGATTGCTTAATTTTGAAATACTCCTGTTCTTTATTTCTGTAGCTTCAGACCAGCCTGGTGCGTGAGATGAGACCAGAAGGAGCCTGACCAAGTTTGGCTGTGAATTGCAGAGGCTCTGAGCTCCTGCTGTCCTTCAATGTTGTTTATGATGTGCCTTAATTCTGGCTCTCACTCATCCATTTTGACTCTAGTTGTAACTTGAATTTGAGGAGAATCATGTTTTTCGGATGGATTTTGGCCAATTTTGCTTTGCAGCTGATTTTCAGAAATGTGCCAGATATACATAACTAAAAGCGTGAAAAGGGGATGGGGAGATTGAGCAGTGATTTTGATGGCGTCTCTTGATTCCTTGTTGCTGTGGATCCCACCACAAGCCTTTCCCCAGGGGCATCGCAATAGGGGGGCGGGAAGCCCCAGGCTCCAGGCAGTGGGGGGCAGCGTGGCACCCCCTCGACCAACGGCTCTCGCTATGGAGCGTGCTACCGCCGGGTGCTGGGGCGCCGCTACCGCTGGAGCGATGGGGCGCAGGGGTGCTGGGTGAGTGCCAAAGTTTCCCACGCGCTGCCGTGGCGGTGTGCCTTCTGGTTTGTTGCCCCAGGCAGCCAGAAGGCGAGCGACGCCACTGCCTTTCCCCAATCTTGTGTCACTCACTTTCCATCCAAATTGAAGGAAAGTCAACACGAGAACTCCTTTAGGTGCATTACGCATGAAATAGGCTAAGTTGTTACTGTCTACCTGCTTCTTGGGTCTCCCAGCCTTTGGTTAAACTGATGTGATGTCATGTCATGGAATGTATAAAAGCAGCCTAATTGCTCTGGCTGAGTGTTTTCAACCCACCTTCTGTGTGAGGAAGTGAAGAGACTGGCAGGGAGGGATGGTTGGCAGGAAGGAGGGATACTTGGATGCTCATGAGTTGAAGCTGAAAGAGAGAGGTGACTTTCCTACAGGAGATGAGAGGGACTGATCCTGCTGACAGCCAAGGAGGAACCCAGCAAGGAGAAGAGGCAGGTCAGGAGCTTCATGGTCACAATTTGATCTGAAATAAGCAGCCTCTTCTTTTTGGCTGCAGGCCTTCAGTTCATCTCGCATGTTCTTCCTTTTTCACCTGTGGCCCTTGAGGAACATATTTTTCCTCTCTGTGGTTCCCACTATATGATTTCTGCCATCTTCCTTCCCTTCTCATAGACTGGCATTACCGGTACTTCCTAGAAATAAGAAAGCAATAACTCTCTTAAACCTCCAGGGGCCCCAGGACTCTTCTTGCCTAACCCAACGGATTTGCTGCACCTTGCTTTGAAGACACTGGATGTTGTTGTTGTTGTTGTTGTTTGTTCTTTAGTGGTTCTTTCCTTCTTATCACAGGAGTTCCAGAGATCAACATCTCCTGAGAATATTCACAGACTCTGGCAGGGAGGTGCCAATAATTTGTCTCCCATGCAAAGTGACTGAAGATCAAGAGTCCAAAGCGAGAGACAGAACCTTGAAAACAGGCCTCCATGGGGAAAGGAATTTTTTAAAAATAAAATAAAAAAAAATTATTTGCATTTTCAAAAACAGGAACAGAGAAAATATTTAACCCCGCGTCTCCTTCCCTCCTCTTCCCCTGCCCCACTTTCAACTTCATACCAAATACAACATGTATACACATACCATGAGACTTTCCTTCCCCACTTTTCCTGGTTCCTTTGCTTTTCTACTAATTGTGTAATCCGCATCTTTTTAATCATCCAATTTGTTATCTATTAAATACTCTTATCTATTTCAACTGCTGGATTTATACGAGACCTGATCTATGTCTTTCTCTGTACTGGTTCTTGAAATATTCAATAAATATTACCCATTCCTCCTTATTTTCCTTATATTTGTTTTCTCTTATCCTGTTTGTCAGATCAGCCAGTTCAGTACATTCGAACATTTTACACTGCCATTATTCCTGAGTGGGGACTATCCTTGTTCTCCACCTTTGTGCCAATAAGGTTCTAACTGCGGCAGTGGCGTATAGTAATACAATCTCTTGTTTTTGGGGACCTCTGTTGTTAACATCCCCAAAAGTAAAATCTCAGGTGTTTTTGGGAAAGTTTTTTTAGGTATCTTAAAATTCATTTTATATAGTTTCCCAATATTCCTTAATTATTTTACACGACCACCACACGTGAATAAAAGATCCCTCAATTTCATTACACTTCCAACACATACCTTTTTCTTTAGACATTTTCACCAATCTGGTGGGTGTTAAATACCGCCTGTGGGCCATTTTCATCATATATATTTTTATCGCATAACTTGCCATAAATTTCATTTTAGTATATGTGCTGCCGAAGAAGAAGACAGGATCTGCCCATGTGATGCCCACTTGATTGAAACTCTGGCTCACATGGTTCTTGAATGCAAAATGTACAATGATATCCGCCAGCAATACTTGGACCAACTATGTATTCTAAATTGGAAACCGGAGATAGAGGTTATACGCTTCCTATTACAGGAGAGATCAGGAGGGTACCAGAACTGTAGCTGAGTTCCTCTATTTGATCTTCTGCCACCGAAGTACATTACAGGATCCTGCCCCTGTTGGAGACCCACTGAGGTGAAACAGATTGCTGGCCTCCCCACTTTGGCGAGTGTTTGTACTGATGGGTTGATGACGGGATCGCACTGGACTGTTGGTTTGTTTTAAATGTTTGTAAATGATGCCAATAAAGTTTGGAATGAATAAATTTCATATTTATTTTCCACAACTTTCCCCATACTTCATAATCAATATTGTGACCCACATCCTGTGCCCACTTAATCCTGCTTAAATTTCACAAATTCCTCTTTTGTTTCCCCCTCCAACAGCAGTTTGTACATTTTTGATAATAATTTTATATTTGTATCTAATAGGTCTTTGGTAAACTGAGACTTTTGTTCTGCAAAGCCATTTTCCCTATCTATCTTAAACAATTTTTTATTTATCTTAAACAATTCATTAATGTTATGTACCTGTATCCAGTCCAAACCAGATTTCTTGATTCCTCAAGATTTATCAGTTTTGCTTCCTGTCCTGTAAGATAAACAATTTCACTGTACGTTAACCTCTACTTATCCATATTTCTTCTTTTCCTGGTCGTAGCTTCCACTGGGGATATCCACAGTGGTGTTTTTCTTTCTAATAAGTTTTTATCCTTTCCCCATACTCTAAATAGTTTTTTTCTGATTACGTGATTTGTAAAAGTTTTATATATTTCCGCTTTTCCATACCACAGGTAGACAGGAATCCACTTGCACCGATTCCAAATCTGTGACATATGTGGGAACCTGTCCTTGATCATTTCCCCCCCCCCCCAACCCGTGACTTGCTTCAACTGGTCCTTTGAACGATTTCCTAGAAATCAGCTGTTTTCCATTTCAGCTGGGGAAGAAAGCAGCCGGCAGGGGGCAGCAGAGGATCGTAAAAAGGAAAAATTGAGAAAATATAACTAGGGAAGGTGGAGGAATGGGTGAGGGTTTCTTTTGGCAGAGAGAGAACAGTGAGGGCAGGAAAAACACACACACACACACACACACACAGTGTTAATGAAGGATGACTATTTTCTCAGCAAAACCTGCCTCCGTTCTTCAATTCCTGTGGGAAATGTCAGTCAAGCAGCCTGAGATGCCGTCACTTGAGATTCCTTTGCTAGCTTGGCATGCAAACAAAATTTAGATTATTGTAACTCGCCAAAAACTGTTTACTGCACCCTCAGCTATTCATCTTATAAGTAAAAATGAAAACAAAACATTAAAAATAAAAAGGCCTTGTTCTGGGAACTGCCCTGGGACTTTCCAACCTGACTCAGAGGTTGCTGAGGGAGGCAGAAGGGGACAAAGTTCCCTGGGAAACAATCCAGCTTGGAACGGAGAACCACACCAAGGACGCTTCTTATGCCATCATCTATTTGTTAGCCTTTGAGGGGCAAGAAGATTCGTCACTGTTTCCACACAATACCAGGATGGGGACAAAAATAATGTCAGGAGAGATGTCCCTGGTCTGGAGAGGTGGAGAAGCTTACAAGGATCCAGTGATGGGCTGTGGTTTGACTGGGATAAGGGAGCTTGGGAGACCCGGGTTCAAATCGCCACACAGCCACAAATATCCCTCAGGAACCTTGGGCCTGTCAGAGCTGTTATGAGGCTAACATGAATAGATATAAATATTCATTTTTTGAAGGCAGAGTCAGGTAGATGTCTTTTGTCTGCTATGAACAGGACCCAGGAGTGCTGGCTCCTGTCGAGTCTCCTATTTTACTTCTAAGAGCTGGTCCTCGACTGTAATAAAAAATAAATAAATAAAATAAAATGCATTTTTAAAAAGCATATGGGCAAAGGAAATTGTGGCAAGCTGGTGGATTCTGGCCTGACCATGTGCTGATAGCAAACATTTTTGTCTGTTGTCTGCTTGGGGTATGATGCTGAAAGCCTAAGCTCAGCTCCCTCCCTCCAATCTCTCCCGAAATCTTCCTTGGCTGTTACTATGGGACTCATTAGGCCACCTGGTTGCCAGAGCTGGTACAGCCTGTGGGAAAGTGAGCTGTTTTGGGGATAGGTTCTTCCTTTGACACGCTTGGTCCCCCTTCCTGTGTTCGATCTCATGAAGGGGCAAGAGTGAGAAAGGGGATGTGGGGCCACATGTTGAGACCTGACCCCAAAGTTGCATTTGTCCTCCTGCCCCTGCTATCACTGTGGGGTCTCCTTTCTCAAGTGGGGAACCCGCTCTGTGGGTGGTAGCTCAGACCACAACATGGAAAGATTGCAAACATTGTAACATTGAACCATTTAAGCACTAATTATCAAAAGGGGACCCAGGAAGGATCCTGGAAATTACAGTCCAATTAACTTTACACCTGTCCCTGGGAAACTGGTGGAAAGTGCACGAAACTCGCAACTGGAATGCCTTTAACTTGTACTGATTTCAACTTCATGCTGTTGACAGCTGGCCTGTTGGAATCACACAAGTTATATATGCAGGAGGCAGAGAGCTCTTTTTGTGCAAGGTTTTCCCAGCACCGATAGAACTTTGAAGCTCTCTGCCTTGCATCATAGACTCTGGTAGGCTCTCATGAGATCTTGTGGGGCTGTCCTGAGTTCCCAGGAGGTCTTGCCAAAGCCTCCCAGAGCCCAGGAAGCAAGACCCAGGTCACACCTGTTCAGTGCATGGCTCCAGAAGGTCAGATTGTGGGGCGGCTCCAAGGGAGTGGCTTAACTAGGCCCGGTTCTGCATATAGGAGCCATCCCCAGAAGAGACGAAGAGCCTGCTTCAGGCCAGTGGCCAGCCTAGTCCAACATCCCGTTCTCACAGTGGGGCCCCCCAGATGAAAGCTCTTCTTTGGGTTCTTACATTAAGTCTGTGAAATCATATTTTATATTATGCACTTGCCTTGCCCACACAAGGTCCCTGGTTCAATCCCTGAGAAAGAGGCCCCATGCTGGGTCCCTGGGGAGCCACTGCCAGTCAGAGTGGACAGTATGAGGCAGCTTCCTCTTCTATCTATGGATGTTGCTTTGTCTGGTCACCCCTCCATCCACTTACCAGGCCTGAGCCTGCTTAGCTTCAGTTTGGTGCCTGCATCCTGAGCCTTCAGACCATGTTGTGGGAACTCTCATCAGTTTAGCGCTTGCAAGTGAGGGGCAATTCCTGCCCCCTTGGCTAAAGGGGAGGGGCTGCCCTCTCTCTCCCTCACATGGAGTCTCAGCAGAGACGTGTAGAGATTTAAACATGCTGCCTGGCAGAGCGTTTTCTCACCCACTGCCCGATGGGCTCTTGTTGTTACTTGCATTTATATCTTTCCCCTTTCCAACTCTATGATTCTTAGGCTCCCTCTGCTCTGCCTCCTCTGTGTTTAAGGGCAGGTCTACAAACTCCCCCAATCCCTGTTGAACTTCTGATCTCCTAATTTACGGCTGCTGCCTGTAATATAGCAGGATTAGGGTGCTGCCTTCATCTGCAGGACCCCTAACTCTTCCCCTTCTTTCTTCCTTTCCAGGCTCCACTTCTCACTCCCTGCGCTACTTCTACACGGCCGTGTCTGAGCCTGGCCAGGGGCTGCCCCAGTTCATTGTTGTGGGGTATGTGGATGACCAGCAATTTGTTCAGTACGACAGTGACACCAAGAAGGCACTGCCTCGCGTCCCCTGGATAAGGAAGGTGGAAAAGGAGGATCCTCAGTACTTCCACAGGAGCACTCAGATATTTCAGGGCACTGAGCTGGAGTTCAGGGCGGGTCTGCAAACTCTGTTGAATCGCTACAACCAGAGCGGAGGTGAGTGGAAGGCAGGAGAGGCACAGAGTCACTCCCCCCCCCCAATATCCTTCCCTTCAGGGGCCAGGAATTGCAGAAAGGGGGCTTCAGGGAAACATGGAAATGGAGGGTGGGGGTCTCCACCCAGGGCAGAAGCTTCTTCCCCTTCCCTTCTGATCAGTTCATAACTGCAGGAATGGAGGAGGCAGAGGGAAGACACCATTCAAGGTCTCAATGGGGGCTGGGATGGTGTGGGGTGGAGGGGACAGAGAATGAGACTTGGGGGGGGGGGAGACCCTCCAGAATGACACTCTCTGGACCTGCACATCCTCCCAAGGAAATGTCTCCATTGCCTGCCCTTCCTTCCATGCTAGGCTCAGCTTAGGCCTTCTGAGGTGGAAATCTGTCCAGTTCATTATCCTCTGGGAGGGAAAGAGAAGGGTGGGAATCCTGAGGCTGAGACAAGCAAGCCTTGAGTTCGGGTCCTGCTTAAGGAGAAGCCAGCTGCCCAGACAGAGGTTCTGATTGGCTGGCCCTTTGACCATCACCAAGCCCCTCCCACTGCCTTGCACAGTGTTGAAAGAGAAGCCTTTTTAAGGAACACAAATGGACTGGGTTTGGGGGATCAGAGTGGCAAATACATGGTTAAAAGAACAGGCATGGTGGGCAGCTGAAGTGGAGGGGCAGACAAGAGCCCCCAAGGTCTTCCTGCCGCCTGAGACAGGGAGTCCCCAGAAGATCTACATGTTTTTCTGCCCTGTGTCCAAAAGGAGCATTAGGCCAGAACTGGATCAGAGCCCATTAATATCAGAAATAATCTGTTGCCTAAGTACTTTGGGTTGTGTTATTTCGGGAGTTTCACTCTGTCTGATTGTTGTTGGAAAACATAAGTCCAGTTACCTGGGAGGAAAGGAACCCCACTGAACTCCATGGGACTTGCTTCTGAGGAAACCTGCATAAGATCCCACAGCTCCAGTATTTATTATACATGTGTACTTACTTTATTATTGGGACGCAGGTGGCGCTGTGGGCTAAACCACAGAGCCTAGGGCTTGCCAATCGGAAGGTCGGCGGTTCGAATCCCCGCGACGGGGTGAGCTCCCGTTGTTCGGTCCTAGCTCCTGCCAACCTAGCAGTTCGAAAGCACGTCAAAGTGCAAGTAGATAAATAGGAACCGCTACAGCGGGAAGGTAAACGGCGTTTCCGTGCGCTGCTCTGGTTCACCAGAAGTGGCTTTGTCATGCTGGCCACATGACCTGGAAGCTGTACGCCGGCTCCCTCGGCCAGTAACGTGAGATGAGCGCTGCAACCCCAGAGTCGGTCACGTCTGGACCCCCTAATGGTCAGGGGTCCCTTTACATTTACCTTACTTACTTTATTGTCTAGCTGTCTACACTTAGGGACCCTTTAAAAAAGGTCTTTCACCCCCTTTGTCCAGTTATGGTGATTTCTGCCACACTTCTCCCCCACCCCCTGCCCCATCCAGCCTTGGAATCATTTAAAGTCAGTAGAAGCTGGGAGACCTCTGGCCAAAGCCTCTTGGCACACATTTTTGTTTTTTAAACGAACCAAAAGATGTTAGGGTCAGGTTGTGCGCATGCTCTAGCTCGAGCCGGTCGTCTGCCTCGGAACTCCCCTGCCACGCTAAATAATTTATGGCCTAAAGGAATGTAAGATTACCCCCCCCCCCTGTGAGACAATGAGGCAGTGACTTAGCCCTTGGCTGTCAAAAAGATAGAAGGTATCTAATTTACCAGGAAGCGGACATAGAAGCCCCTCTGCTGCAGGCGCAGGGGGGAGAGCTGATTGTAATGGAGAGCCTGCAAGCAACGTAATTTGACAAGAGAGAGTCCCCTTGAAAGCTGTACCCGGGTCCAGGGACAGCTCAGTGAAGGACCTGAGAATACGAATTTATTAAAGATTTGGATTACTGTATAATATTGAAGCTGGAACTGAACAATCTGGAGGTGTTTAAAAAAGAACTGTTAAAATGTGGACAATGGATTTAAGAGATACATGAAAAATGATATTTTATAACAAAGGAGGAATATACCCAATTCAATCAAAAATGGCGTAGAGAGCATTGGAATTTGATTCCTGCCATTTCCGGCTGCCCAAACAACTAGAGGCACATGAAATCTGAGATGTCTGAGAAAGATTTAGCCACAACAACATCACAAGACCTTGTTTGGCAAAAGATTTCCTCTGTACTCTTGGACATTAAGCAAGTGTTGAAGCAAGATTCAGAACAGCTGCAGGAGCTGAACAAATTATGGAGAGACAGAGACAGTACAAAAGATTTACAAATACAAACTCTAGAAGAAGAGGAACAGGAAGAACATAATGCCCCACAAGTGGGAGATGTGGGGCGAGATCTAGACTTTTCCCAAGGAGTCCTCAAGAAAGAAACAGCGGACACTTCTGAACTCCTAGTGAGAGGAGGAGTTCAGGGTAAAAGCTGCAAGACAGAAGGAAAAAGGAGGAAAAAAGAGACAGATATGGAGATGGACTATGCAAAGATTCGGTTACGAGATACAGAGGAGAAAAAGAGCGCAAAGGAAGAGGGGAGGGATTGGACAACAGGTGTAATCATGCGGGGGGGGGCGGCAGAGTTTGTGGGAAGAACATTGGGGTTGGATCTGGGATAGGGTGGGAGTAGGATGAATGAGTAAAGAATATTTTTCAATGGACTGATATGAATGGCTTGATTTGGGTATGACAAAAGGAATTCGCTGAAATGTCCAGAGGATTTGGCTGCAGCAGTAGGGGGGATGGGATCAATTAATTATTGAGGAATAAAGAGGATAGACTATTTGATTCAAAATGCAAATGAATACATTCTTGGTAAAAATAATAGGTTAAGGGAAGAAACATAAGATAGAAGAATTAAAATAGAGGTGATTTAAGTTTGGGAATTGACAGTATGAAAATGAATTATTTAGATATATAATTATGGATATTATGTATAATACAGAAGAGTTAATTTCGAGTATCAAAAAGGATTATATTATTATCGTGGAAATTGCCTAATTGATAATTAACAAAGAATCCAGAGTGGGGGGAGTCGGGGAAGTCCAAATTGTTTTAAATAATGATATGAACTAAGGAATTTTTTAATGCCTTTTTTAATGCCTTTTTTCTCCCCCCCCCTTTCTTTTTTTAGCTTTTTTTTGGGGGGGAGGGGATTATTATTTTTTCTTTTTGGGGGGAGTGGGAGGGAGGGATAGGGGGGCTCTTTTCCTTTTGTTTTTCTTATATGTATGGATAGAGGTAGGGTGGACACTCTTCTCTCTCTTGCCTCGTAACCCGGGGCCCACTGGTGGCAGAAGAGAGCTCTGGGGGAGGGAGGAGGGGGAGGGGGATAAACCCAACTAGAAAATGGACCACCTTCAACTATCCGCCCGGCGCGGGACCTTCTCGTGGCAGGAGGGGACTCGTGGGGGGTGGTGGAAGAGGGTGGAATGAATTTGATATGTGTATTTCATGTGTTATTCTGTTAAAATCAATAAAAATCATTTTTAAAAAAAGAAAACACCACCAAGAGCGTAGGGAATTATCTCCCTTATATGAAACCCCTTACTAGCTGCACACTTGTAAAAGTATGCAGATGAAAATACAAACGGTTGGGTTTCTTTAACTGAAAAAACAAACTGACACTAAAGAGACTTTCAACTAAAGATAAATGCTTTCTCTCTTAGCAATGTTATCTACCCACTTACCAAAACCTCCCACAAACCTCCCATTAAACTACCCGAGAATTAACAGCATTCTAGCATTATAACTAAGCATTCATACTAAGATTCAACTAAGGAATCTCTTAAACTGAGAACAACTGAGAGAGTGATCTACTATGAGATGAATCAAACTGAAAGATCTAACTAAGAGATACAGAAGGCTTTCTGGCAGAGCCTTATATACAAGAAGCAGAGCCCACGCCTGTGAGCAATTAACAGACATCACCGGCACCTGTTTCTCTTAAACAGACAGTATTTACATTAGACCGGCTCTAAAGTAACTTGACTATTCAAAAAATCCAACAGTACCCTTCTTCTTTAGTGGTTCTTTCCTTCTTATCACAGGAGTTCCAAAGATTTTGATGCTCCTGAGAATATTCAGAGACTCTGGCACGGAGGTACCAATAATTGGTCTTCCAGTGCAAAGTGACTGAACTAGTGTCTAAAACGAAATGGGGACATAATCTGTAGTTTCGCAGGTGTGGGCTTAAGTTACATGAGTCCACCATGTTGCTGAAGCCAAGAGGGTGTGAAATCTGGTCAGGGCCTGGCTGGGGAAC
Source organism: Zootoca vivipara (assembly GCF_963506605.1). Lineage (NCBI taxonomy): Eukaryota > Metazoa > Chordata > Lepidosauria > Squamata > Lacertidae > Zootoca > Zootoca vivipara. The sequence goes on from NC_083277.1 coordinate 5,916,421, forward strand.
CACCTGGATGCTGCCTTTGGTTCCAGGACAGAAGAAAGGAGGGTTGGGAATTTAATAGAAACAAAATGGTAGATATCTGATCTGGGGCAGGGTGTGGTGGGAGATGACCAAGGCAGGGTTGCTCCAAAAGTCCACAATCCCAGGAGGAAGTTCTCCCACTGAGATGAAAAGAAGATGCCCCAAATATTTAATTTATTTTAAATTTTGATCCCCCTCTTCCTCCCAAAGGAGCTCAGGGCAGCAAACATGTAAATGTTAAAACAATACCATTTAAAAGATTTAATTTAAAATAAGCCAATTTAAAGCTACCAAAATTCACTTTAAAACAGTGGGAATACCCTGGCCCATTTCCGCTTGGGAGTGCCGTAGAAGTTGGCTGAAAATAACAACTCTCCGGCTCCCACGGGGTAATCAGAGGCTGTAATGGGGTACAGGAAGACGCAGTCTCATCCGCAGATGCCCATCAACCAGCTTCGACTTCGGAAAGGAGGGGCTGGGGGCACTGGATGGAAGCCCCTGTCAGAGTCTGGATCTCCTGGACGCTGTTTCTACGACCGAACCAAGATCCATGGCTTAAGAGGAAAAATTGGATTTAAGTTGTGGACATGCTTCAGATGAAGAGGGAAGATTTATTCTGCTAATCCAGCCACTGAGGAAACAAAAGATAACCGAGGAATGTTTACATCAGAGTGAGATTGGTATGTGATGGAGCGGATGGGGAGGGCGAGAAATTTTTCATTATGTGCTTTAATATTTATCTAACCAAAAAAGAAAAAGAAAAAAAACCCCAGGAGAACCGTTTTTAACATCTATAGCAAGAGAGATTGGAAAGTTTGTAATTTACTGAGATAATATGGTTTTTTAAATAAAAACTGTGTGTAATGAAAATATAGATAATTAGGGCTTATGCTTTTGGACTTGTTTGGAGGGTGATTGAGGATTTCCTGGACTATTGACATCAAAGAAAAGCAGGTCCCATTAGCAGCTGCAGCTTTGTCAAGAAGTCTTTTGGATGTGACGTGGTTATAATTAGAATTCATCTTGGAGCCAAGACCAGGCTGCGGAATAGTCAGAGGGGGAGGGAGCCTCAATTATGACATTAGATGTGTACTTCTAGTTTGACTCCCCTGGAAAGACTGTGGATGCAGCCAGTGTTTGGGAAAATTATCAAACAAAGGCTTGGATTTGAGTTATTGGGACTGTTTGAAGATGGCGGCCGCTAGCGGTAGAAGGACTCTTGGATCTCCAGACTGACTTGGCGTGTGAAGAGATATTGCTAACCTAAAGAAGGAAATCATAGGTATATAATCCACACAGAATCATATATTGTTTGGTTAAACTCTCCTGCTGGGACAACTCAGAGGCTGTGAAAAGAAAATAGAAGGATAACAACAGATTCGGAAATGATTTGGACTATATTGGACTATATTGACTAGAAATGCAGTAAACTATTATGATTAGACCCTCTAAACCTGAAGTTACGAACATGAGTTTGACCAAACTGCGGGAGGCAGTGCAAGACAGGAGTGCCTGGCGTGCTATGGTCCATGGGGTCACGAAGAGTCGGACACGACTAAACGACTAAACAACAACAACAAACCTGAAGTATGGGAAGTTGGATTAATTTTTTTATAATTTGGCAGAATATTTGAATTGATTAAATGCTATTTGTATAATTTGGAATATGATTCGATATTTAAAGTGGAAAATTTAATAAAAATGATTTATAAAAATAAATAAATAAATAAATAAATAAATAAAATAAATAAAACAGTTGGAATACCCTTACAGTTAAGAACGTAAGAGGAGGTTCCTGGATGGATCAGGCCAATGGCCCATCTGGTCCAGCCTCCTGACAGTGGCTGACCAAATGCCTCAATGGGAAGCTCACAAACAAGTCATTGGGAGAAACAAGCCCAGGAGAGATTACCAGCACCTTGTGTTCAGAAGCATGCTGCCTCCATAACTCATTTTGGGGTTGCCATGGACAGAATTAGGGCTGGGCAATATCTGTCATGACAGAGCCCCTCAGAGCAAAGAGGAGGAGAGCAATGGGACGGAGGCTCAGATGAGGAAGAAGCAGCTTTGCTTCCTGTTCTGCAGTTTGAAAATGGGCTTCAGCAGCCCCTCTTCTCCTCTTTGGGAGAAGGGAACGTAAATTCTCATAAAGGTCAGAAAGAGCTGGCTAGAGGCCAAGCTACTGATAGGCCACACTTTAATACCACAGGGCACCCACACTCATGGGGCCAAGCTGGCACTCCTGGGACAAACCATTTCTTCCTCTGTTGCTGGAATAAATGCTAATCTGTCAAACTCTCCCGATCCAAGTTCCCAGCTTGGGGGGTCATCCACACTTCACTCGCCCTGTGACCAGAATGCACATTTCGTAGCCAGTGCTGTTTTTCTAGGGAAAGTTCTGGCTCAAAAGAAGTCCAGGTCCGTGCCATTTTCCATTTGCCCTGCTGCTTCCCCCCCAGAAATCCCACTCTTTACTGCTAAACTGGAGCAAACGTCAATCTGCAGAAAACCTAATTGATGTTTGCTCCAATTGAACTGTGAACAGCCAGTTTCTACAGCGGAAAAAAGTGGGAGAAGCGCAAGTGTGGATGAGCCCCAGTCACTCTTTGTGAGGGGGGGACGACAAAACCATCACCCCACAAGCAGCCACATCTGTATACAGATTCCTCTCAAACAGGCTGTGTTATGGTGGGAGCTGCTGTGGCTTCCCCTCCCTCCCTCCCATCCTTGGCCGGCCTCACCCTGAACAAATCTCTCCCCTGAAGGGAGGGAAGTGGTGAGGGCAAGGCAGGTCCCCACCCTCTGCCTGCCTGCCAAGAACAGAAGCCAATTTGTGAAGGCCAGGCTGCAGAGGAGAAGAAGAAACAAAATGGTATCATTTTTCGCTGGTGCGTCTTTTGAATTGGCTCTGACAAAAGCGTCCTGTCACGCAGCCTGAAGATTATTAAATGTCTCAGGCTGGATTTTTGCAAACTGAGTACTGACCGCCTCTAGCAGTTCAAAAAGCAGCCTAGGGCCCTGCCTTAAACAGTTGGAGCCCCACAACATTGAGAAAGGCCCCCTTTCCAACTCTCCTGACACTTCAGGGCAGGAGTGTGAGCGGTTGTGTGCAAGTATATTGCGTGCACGTGGGGAGTTGCCTGTATCATTTTGCCACAGCAATTACTGTCTTGCACCCATTTGCACTAATTCCAAATATGTAACATGTGGGAACCCTGGCCTTTTTTTGGGGGGGGGGTCCAGTCTGTGACTTGCTTCAACTGGTCCCTTGAAGGATTTCCTAGAAATCACCTGATTTCCATTGCAGTTGGGAAAGAAAGCAGCCTGTAGGGGGCAGCGGAGGATCACAAGAAGGGGAAAGCAGGAAAATACAACTACTGTACAGTACCTGTAGGTACTGTGGAGAAATGGGTGAGGGTGTCTTGTGGCAGAGAGAGAACAGTGAGGGCAGGAATCCACCCTGGAAAGAAACACAAACACACCCCAGTGTTAATGAAGGACGACTACTTTCTCTGCAAAACCTGCCTCCATTTTTCAATTCCTGTGAGAAATGTCAGTCAAGCAGCCTGAGATGTCGTCACTTGATATTCCTTTGCTAGCTTGGCATGCAAACGAAATTTAGATTATTGTAACTCGCCAAAGACTGTTTATTGCACCGTCAGCTATTCATCTGAGAAGTAAAAATGAAAACAAACAATGGGAGTCCGAACCGTTCGGGCCTTGTTCTGAGAACTGCCCTGGGACTTTCCAACCTGACTCAGTTGTTGAGGGAGGCAGAAGGGGGCAAAGTTCCCAGGGAAGCAATCCAGCTTGGAACGGAGAACCACACCAAGGACACATTTTATGCCATGTAAAAGAAGAATTCCCAAATAATTTTTAGCTTCAGAATTAGATCAAAAACTTCCTTGTACCTGGGCAAGGAGTGGCCATTACTTGTCTCTTTCCTGATTTCTTGGAAAAGGCATCAGCTTCTGTGTGTGTCACATGCTTAGCTCAGGTTTCAAACGTTCAGGCTTCTAGAAGTGGGATGTGGGCCAAGCACTCTCTGGTCCAGGCACCCAGCCTTTGCTCAGTGTCTTCCAGAAGAGGTTTGGGAGCCGCTGGGTCTTGCTGACTGTGCAAAGGGGGGCTGCAGGCTTAGAGGGTCTCAGGCAGGGGGAGAGCAGCTCATGTTGGGGCCAATATGACGACAGAAGGAAATAATAATAATAATAATAATAATAATAATAATAATATTTATACCCCGCCCATCTGGCCGGGTCTCCCCAGCCACTCTGGGTGGCTTCCAACAGAAAAATACAACACAATAATCTATTAAACATTAAAAGTCTCCCTGAACAGGGCTGCCTTCAGATGTCTTCTAAAAGTCTGGTAGTTGTTTTCCTTTTTGACATCTGTTGGGAGGGCGTTCCACAGGGCAGGCGCCACTACCGAGAAGGCCCTCTGCCTAGTTCCTAGATATGTGGAGATATAAAATGCCTTTTTTAAAAGCACATGGAAAAAGGAAATAGTGGCAAGGTGGTGGGCTCTGGCCTGACCATGTGCTGATAGCAACCTGTTTGTCAGTTTCCCAACACCTGCTGCACCTCTCTGTGTGGCAATACTCTCTCTCTCTCTCTCTCTCTCTCTCTCTCTGTGTGTGTGTGTGTGTGTGTGTTTTGACCTCAACCCTGAGGTTCAGCCCTAGTTGTAACACTGAGCATTTCTTTACAAGGCAGTTAAACGCTGGAACCCCTTGCCACTAGATAGAGGGACGCAGGAGAAGAGCCAGGCTTCTGGATCACACCCAAGGGGCCCATCGAGTCCAGCATGGTGGCTGGTCTCCCAGTGGCCAACCAGATGCGCCCCCAGTAAGAAGCTTGCAAGGAACACGGAAGAGGGGACACCCAGCGAGTGCTATTCTAATGCATTTCCTGCCTCTGGCAGTGGAGGAAGACATGCGAGGGCTTTTTAGAAACAGGACCCAGGAGGCTGCCTTGCACTGACTCAGCCCACGAGTCCACCTCCCGCAGGATCTCATAGCCCCTATCCCCAGTTTCAGAGGGGGGGCATTCCCAGACCCCCCTAGAGATGCGGGGATTTAACCTGGGGTTCTCCCCTGGCAACCCCCCTCCGCCCTCCCTGCAGGGTAGGACAGGAAGACCTGCCAGGGGGAGGGAGGGAGGCGGCGATTCCCAGCAAGGAGCTTCAATCACTTTCTCTTTCCCTCTCCAGCCTCTGTCCCAAACTTGCGCCTCGAAGTCTGCCCGGCGACCGATGTCGTCATCTTCCCGCAGATTTCCGATTGGCGGAATATTATCCCCTCGCCCAATCCCGGTTCCCGCTGCTGATGGTTCCGCAGGCGGGGCAGAGAGCGGGTCTCAGATCGTCAGAGGAAGAAGAACGCCGCTAGAGTAAGAGGAGGAAAAAGGAGCTTCGTTTGGGGGGAGATAATGGGGGTCCTCCTCCGCTGGCCCCCCCTGATCCTGTGGGCGGCTGCCCACCTGCTGATCCTGGACTGCGCAGGTAAGGACTGTGCTCCTGGGCGGGGGGAGAAAATAATTGGCACTCAGCCCTCTTGATGAATTGCATTTCGTGGGCACTGAAAGGGGCGGGCGGGGAGTTTCTGTTCCGAATTGGAGCCGGATCCCTTTCCAAACATCTGTTTCCCAGACTTGTGGCTTGTTTTGTATGCTGTCCGGGGCAGGGACCGCTTCACTGCTTGGCTCGTAGCTCAAGCAAAGAACAAAACGAAATTTGAAAGTGTTGGCCGGATTAATGGTGGGGAGAGTGACTCGCATGTCCCGTCCCCCGACAGCTTCGTGTTGACTCGCGCGTGTGTGTGTGTGTGTGTGTGTGAGAGAGAGAGAGAGAGAGAGAGAGAGAGACTTTCCTCTTCTATTTTCTACCTTCCCTCTTCTAATCTAACCCTCAGCCGCTCTTAAAAACTCAGCTAAAAACTCAGGAGACCAGCCTGGGGGTGGGAGGTGGACGGATGTAGAGCTGACTTCATTGCGGGGGGGGGGAGTCTGAATAAGGGGTCCCTACCCTCAATTCCCAAGGTTCTTTTGTTCAGGAATTCCCTTTCACAGGCACTATCATCATCAGGTTCTTCTGCTTTACAATTGTAACTCCCCCCCCCCCCAAATCTTTCCAGTTGCCTGTCAAACATGTAGTTTTGTAAATTATGCAGGGAGCTTTTCTGTGCCGATTTTGTACGGCCCCTTGTGGACGAAAGGCACAAACAACTCCCGAGAAACCAGTGGGGGTCCCCACCCTACAGCCCAGTTCCACTTGAATACCCCCTTCTTTTATATTCTCCCTCACCCCCCCCAAAAAAAAATTCAAAAAAGTTGGAGTGTCTGCCTGGCTTCTGGAGCTCCTAGACATGAATTGCCCTTGCTCAGAATATTCCTGCTCCACCAATTGACTGGCTCTGCATCCTATTCAAGTGTTTGACACAATTAAATTCTTATTTCCACATTCCTGATTGCTGTCTTTGGTGTTTTTCTCCTTTTGGGATTGCCACCCATGTTTTGTTTAACTAAAAAAATGTACATCCTGCTCAATTGTGGTGAAAACTTATTGATATACAAGAAATATAGTAGTAAAATAATAAAAACAGTTGAAAGCATTATGAAATAATTAAAATTAGCAATAAGAGCCCAAAATATGTCAACTTTTACGTATCTGGATAGGTTTGCCCAAAGAAAAATGTTTTAAGCAGACACTCTTGTGAGACCACCTTATTCTACATGGGGAGGGAGAAAGATCTGGAGATACCAGCAGGGCATTTTGGGGAGTGGGAAGGGGGAATAGGATGTTGAGATTATGTGGGATTTATCCTTGACCACTGCTGTTTATGAGATGAGGGAGATAATATTTATTTTGTAGTGTGATCCTCTTTATTGAAGAATATGATTATCTAGTTTGGGTTGGTTATTTTCTTACATTTATGCCCCCGCCCCAAAAAATATTGTTTGTTTTTATTTGTAAACTAGTGGAATTCAGCCCGTTAAAATAAACGGGCACTAGAACAGATTTTATTGATTTTTAGTGTGCAAAGCAGAGAGGCTGGGACCCAAGAGCAGTGCATGGGGTGGAGGGAAGGAGGTCAGGTGGGCCGCCGCTGCCGCCGGAGCTTCAGGGTTGCGGGGGGGGGGTAACTTTGTTGCTCCAGCAGGCGGAGCAGAACCGGCCAAACGGTTAACTAAGGCCTGATGTTGCTGAGTCACAGAGCATAATTCATCAACCCAGATCTATTTATCTGTCGAGACTTATCATATAAACATTAATACCTTCCAGAAGATAATCAAAGAACGGCTGAAATTCATCTGAAGCCCCACTGTCATCGAGTAACTGGGTGGGTGGGACTGATGCTCCAGGGGCATTGAGGGGTACTTCCCCCACCTGCAGGAATGATGGGAACGGGTGTGCAGCCCCGCCGAAGCGGCGGCCGTGGGAGGGGCCAGCCGGCCCCCCCACGCGGCGCCGCCACAGAAAGAGGCCGAATTGCGGCCTTCTTCTGGGCACCCGCTGCCCAGCTGGGCTCAGCTGAGCGCCCCAACGAAGCAGCGGCTGTGGGAGGGGCCAGCCGGCCCCCCCCCATGCGCCGCCGCCACAGTAAACGGTAGGCAGAGGTGGGGGGGGAGCGCGCGTGTGTGTGCGTCCTGTCTCTCCGTCCAATCCCTGTGTCCCTGGGGTACATGCGCAGTAACCCAGGGACACACGGGACAACTTGGACGCAGGGACACAGGGGCTTTATTATATAGGATAGTTTTTGGGGTTCTCTAATGGAAAATGGTATGAATATAATACTATCATTAGTTTAATACTTGCTTGTTGCATAAGAATTCTCACAGTAACTTACAAAGCTTTAAGAACTAAAGAGTAAGGCCTGTTATTTCTCTGTTAAACCCTCTCTATATGGGGGGGGGCTGCCCCCTCACTGTGTCTGCTACAGGGCTGGGCAGGGGGGCTTTGGGAGGGCAAAGGGTGGTGGAGACCACTGGTTCCTTCAAGTTCCTCCTCAGTTTGGGGGCTCACGTGTGACTCATTTTGTGGCTCTTTGTCTCCCGACCACTGAGAAGAACCGCCTGTGTTGTTTAGCCAGATGCCACAACCAGAGGCAGCTCTTGTGGTTTGAACTGGGGGAAGCCCTCGTCCGGGGGGGGGGGGGCTGGGAAGTGGGTCCCATTTGATCTTGCCTGAAAGGAAACTGAGCTGGAGGGAGGAGCAGAGTCAACACACCATCAAGGTGTACGTAATTCAAGCAAACTCATCTTGCAGGTTTACGATTCCTTGAACTCTCTTTTCCACCGTGAAACTCCCTCCGAAGGTGGTAGATTCTCCTTTTAGCAGAGGTTGTATGGCCATCTGTCATGGATGCTGCTGTTGAGATGCCACCATTGCAGGGGGCTGGACCTTCAGGGTCCCGTCTATGATTTTTATTTTAGTTTTCTAGCTGTTTTGAGATGAGTCACTGGCCGAACTCAAGCGGGCTTCTTCCTCTTTGAGGGTGAAGTTGTCCAAATGCATTCAACACAATTTTCACAGGGGTATGATGGGTCCTCAAGGACCGCCTCTTCCCATATGAACCTACCCGGACCCTGAGATCATCTTCTGAGGCCCTTCTTCACATGCCTCCACCTTGAGAGGTTCAGAGGGTGAAAACATGAGAACAGGGCCTTCTCTGCAGTGGCTCCCCATCTGTGGAATGCTCTCCCAATGAAAGTTTGCCTGTCACCTTCATTATACACCTTAAGGCGCCAGGCAAAAATGTTCCTTTTTAACAAGGCCTTTGGTTGATTTGATAGACATCCTATGCCCTTTTAAAATGTTGTTTTGTTCGGGGGGGGGGCTGTTATTGGGTTGTTGTTTTTATTTTGATTATATATTTTGATTTTGTTCTGTGAACTACCCTGAGACCTCCAGGTATTGAGCGGTATATAAATTCAATAAAGAATAATAATATGCCCCATTTTGCTACCTGAGGCAAAACAGGAATTGCTTCCTCTTCCCCCCTTAGCACTGTGCCCCCCTACCTTCCGCCACGGAAATGCCCCTTTTCTCACTGAACTCAACTCGACTTCTCCGTCCAGGGGTGGAAAAGATAAGGGGCAACACCAGGTGCCAAGCTCCCTCTTGCCAATGGGGGGGGTGTTCTGGTGGCAGCAGAAGCAGTGGGGTTGCCTCCTGGGCGGACCAGCTCTGGGTCTGATGCTGAAAGTCTAAGTCAGGCACCCCAAACTTCAGCCCTCCAGATGTTTTTGACTACAATTCCCATCATCCCTGACCACTGGTCCTGTTAGCTAGGGATCATGGGAGTTGTAGGCCAAAACATCTGGAGAACCGCAGTTTGGGGATGCCTTGTCTATGCTCAGCTCCCTCCCCTCCAAACTCTCCCCAAATCTTTGTTGGCTGTTACTGTGGAATTCATTAGGCCACCTGGTGGTCAGAGCTGGTACAGCCTGCAGGAAAGTGAGCCATTTTGGGGATAGGGTCTTCCTTTGACACGCTCTGTCCCCCTTCCTGTGTTCGATCTCATGAAGGGACAAGTGTGAGAAAGGGGATGTGGGGCCACCTGTTGAGACCTGACCCCAAAGTTGCATTTGTCCTCCTGCCCCTGCTATCACTGTGGGGTCTCCTTTCTCAATTTGGGAACCCACTCTGTGGGTGGTAGCTCAGACCACAACATTGGAAGATTGCAAACATTGTAACATTGAACCATTTAAGCACTGATTATCCAAAGGGGATCCAGGAAGGATCCTGGAAATTACAGGCCAATTAACTTTACACCTGTCCCTGGGAAACTGGTGGAAAGTGCAGGAAACTCGCAACTGTTAGGAAAGCCTTTAACTTGGACCGATTTCAACTTCATGCTGTTGACAGCTGGCCTGTTGGAATCACACAAATTATATATGCAGGAGGCAGAGAGCTCTTTTTGTGCAAGGTTTTCCCTGCACCGAAAGAGCTTTGAAGCTCTCTGCCGTGCATCATAGACTCTGGTAGGTTCTCATGAGATCTTGTGGGGCTGTCCTGAGTTCCCATGAGGTCTTGCCAAAGCCTCCCAGAGCCCAGGAAGCAAGACCCAGGTCAGACCTGTTCAGTGCATGGCTCCAGAAAGTCAGATTGTGGGGCGGCTCCAAGGGAGTGGCTTAACTAGGCCCGTTTCTGCATATATGAACCATCCCCAGAAGGAGAGCCTGCTTCAGGCCAGGGGCCAGCCTAGTCCAGCATCCCATTCTCACAGTGGCCCCTCAGGTGAAAGCTCTTCTTTGGGTTCTTACATTAAGTCTGTGAAATCATATTTTATATTATGCACTTGCCTTGCCCACACAAGGTCCCTGGTTCAATCCCTGAGAAAGAGAGTGGACAGTATGAGGCAGATTCCTGTTCTCCCATCTATGGATGTTGCTTTGTGTGGTCACCCCTCCATCACTTACCAGGCCTGAGCCTGCTTAGCTTCAGTTTGGTGCCTGCATCCTGAGCCTTCAAACCATGTTGTGGGAGCTCTCATCAGCTTGGTGCTTGCAAGTGGGGGGGGGGTAATTCCTGCCCCCTTGGCTAAAGGGGAGGGGCTGGCCTCTCTTTCCCTCACATGGAGCCTCAGCAGAGACATGCAGAGATTTAGACATGCTGCCTGGCAGAGCGTTTTTTCACCCACAGCTCCATGGGCTCTTGTTGTTACTTGTATTTATATCCTATCTTTCCCCCTTCCAACACTATGATTCTTAGGCTCCCTCTGCTCTGCCTCCTCTATGTTTAAAGGAAGGTCTACAAACTCTCCCAAACCCTGCTGAACTTTGGATCTCCTTATTTAGGGCTGCTGCCTGTAATATAGCAGGATTAGGGTGCTTCCTTCATCTGCAGGACCCCTAACTCTCTGCCCCCTCTCTCTTCCTTTCCAGGCTCCACTTCTCACTCCCTGCACTACTTCTTCACAGCCGTGTCTGAGCCTGGCCAGGGGCTGCCCCAGTTCATTGTTGTGGGGTATGTGGATGACCAGCAATTTGTTCAGTACGACAGTGACACCAAGAAGATGCTGCCTCACGTCCCCTGGATAAGGAAGGTGGAAAAGGAGGATCCTCAGTATTGGGACAGTCAGACTCAGATCGCTAAGGGCTCTGAGCTGGTGTTCAGGGGAAATATGCAGACTCTGTTGAATCGCTATAACCAGAGTGGAGGTGAGTGGAAGGCAGGAGAGGCACAGTCGCCCCACCCCCCAATATCCTTCCCTCCAGGGGCCAGAATTGCCGGGGGGGGGGGCTTCAGGGAGTCAATGAAATGGAGGGTGGGGGTCTCCACCCAGGGCAGAAGCTTCTTCCCCTTCCCTTCTGATCAGTTCATAACTGCAGGAATGGAGGAGGGCAGAGGGAAGATCCCATTCAAGGTCTCAATGGGGGCTGGGGTTGTGTGGGGTGGAGGGGACAGAGAATGAGACTTTGGGGGGAGAGACCCTCCAGAATGACACTCTCTGGACCTCCACATCCTCCCAAGGAAATGTCTCCATTGCCTGCCCTTCCTTCCATGCTAGGCTCAGCTTAGGCCTTCTGAGGTGGAAATCTGTCTAGTTCATTTTCCTCTGGGAGGGAAAGAGAAGGGTGGGAATCCTGAGGATGAGACAAGCAAGCCTTGAGTTCGGGTCCTGCTTAAGGAGAAGCCAGCTGCCCAGACAAAGGTTCTGATTGGCTGACGCTTCTGACCATCACCAAGCCCCTCCCACTTCCTTGCACAGTGTTGAAAGAGAAGCCTTTTTAAGGAACACAAATGGACTGGGTTTTGGGGATCAGAGTGGCAAATACTTGGTTAAAAGAATAGGCATGGTGGGCAGCTGAAGTGGAGGGGGAGACAAGAGCCCCCAAGGTCTTCCTGCAGCCTGAGACAGGGAGTCCCCAGAAGATCTACACTGGCAATTATTAGCCGGGCCTGTCCTGTGTCCAAAAGGAGCATTAGGCCAGAACTGGATCAGACCCCATTGATATCAGAAATAATCTGTTGCCTAAGTACTTTGGGTTGTGTTATTTCGGGAGTTTCACTCTCTCTGATTTTAGTTGGAAAACTTATGGCCAGTTCCCTGGGAGGGAAGGAGCCCCCCTGAACTCCATGGGACTTGCTTCTGAGTAAACCTGCATAAGATCCCACATCTCCAGCATTTATTATCCATCTGTACTTACTTTATTGTCTAGCAGTCTTAGGGATGTGTAACAGGACCCTTTAGAAAGGTCTTTTACCCCCCTTGGTCCAGTTATGGTGATTTCTGCCACACTCCTGCCCCATCCAGCCTTGGAATCATTTAAACTCAGTAGAAGCTGGTAGACCTCTGGCCAAAGCCTCTTGGCACACATTTTTGTTTTTTAAACTTCCTTCTGAAATGAGTCAAAAGATGTTAGGGTCATTCCACGTCAGTTCAATGCGGTCTTGTCACCCACCATCTCGAATTTTGATGAAACTTGGTGTAAACCCTTCCCTTACGGTTGAAAGAAACCCCCTTTAATTTTTTTCCTCCATCTCAAACGGTTTTAATTTTATAGCACTTCAAAGTTTTGTGAAATCTGCGTTTCTGTCCCTCTTGAGATCCTCAGCCTTCTGTATATGTATATATATACACCGGCACTCAAAAGATTTTATAAAAACCTTAAAAAATTATATATGTAGTTTATTTGGTGCAAAAACTAGGTTTAGAAAACCTAAATTTTCAGCGTGTGGGAATGATTATAATAAAAAAAATTTGATGGTGAAAATTATTGTTTTTTGTTTTTTGAGCATTGTAGGGGGGAAATGGCTACTGGGTACAACTTTCCTACAATCCATAGCTGTGATAGAAAAAATTAATGAAACCAAGTTGTTCATCTTAAAATTAGAATTAATACAGTATTGGTTATTATAGGTTTGTTTCCCCCCTGAAGTGCAGACTTGTTTTTAGTTTTGGGGTATTTAAAATTATGAAAATTGAAGACTGGAGTAAATTTATGCAATATTTAAATGATCATTGCAATCAATTAACAACACTAGCAGGATTGTAAAGTCTTGTAATGTATACAATTAGTATCTTTTTACCTTTATTTAAAGATTGAGATAAATTTAAAAAGAAAATGTAGATTTGAAAAATGTATAAATGTGAGGATATATGAGGAATTTTGAAAGCGGGATGGAGGGAAGTCGGTAAGCTCAAATGAGCAAAAAATTAATAGAAGGAATAATTTGATTGTATTTGAATATATAAAATGGAAATGCAATAAAATATTTTTAAAAAAATTAAAATTATGAAAATTATGAAAATTAGCTATATCGTGAAATCAATAAAAAAATTCAGTCAGAAACTTTAAATGCTGACAAGTAAGGAAATAAGACCTAGTAAGAAAAAGAATACAGTAAAAGAATTTAGAATTATGCATTATATTCAATTATGCAAGATTACATGATCCCCAGTTTCTTTTTCAGAATATTATTGCATACAAAGACATGTCTATCTTTTTATTGGGGGGGGGGATGATGTTTGTGTGCCATCTTGAAATAATGGATGCATGGAGTCACTTTAACATTTATGTTAAATATATTGAGGGGAAATATAATATGAGGGGAAAGACTGACAGGCTGTGAAGTCGCAAGGGATGCTCCTCTTGGAGAGGAAGGGAAACCCACCCACCCCTCCCCCGCCTCCAGGGAGTTGGGAGAATCCACGAGGGCTTTTTTTGGGGGGGGGGAGAAAGTGTGAGGCATGAGAGAGAGGAGGGCAATGAAAGGGGGACTTTAGAGGCTCAGGATTGTAGTGTTTGCCTCAGTGAACGTGTTATGCGGATGAGCCTTCAAAAAGATACAATGCCGGTTGATTTTTCTCACCTCTGACTGCTGCCTCTTCCCTGAGTCTGAGGCCAATAAATCCTTTTTCCTGGGCTCTTTTGCTGATGGGGGGGAGGGGCTGCTCTGACCCCCCTTGACCTCCTGGGCCTCTTTTGGTCCTTCCAGGGATCCACACCATTCAGTGGATGTATGGCTGTGAGCTGAGTTCAGACGGGCGCAAAGGAGGGCATGATCAGCACAGCTATGATGGGAGGGACTTCATCGCCTTCGACAAGGAGACCCTCACCTGGACGGCAGCCGATATGGGGGCCCAAGTGACCAAGAGGAAGTGGGATCCTATTGCGGCCAGGAACCAGTACCTGAAAGCCTACCTGGAGGAGATTTGCATTGAGTGGCTGCAGAGATACCTGGACTATGGGAAGGAGACTCTGCTGAGGAAACGTGAGTGGTGGGGGCGGTGGGTGGGGAGGGGGGCTCAGTGGGGCAGTTTCCCTACCAGCTCCCCCCTTTAACAGTCTTCCTTTCTGGACCAAACAGCAAACACTTTTCTTGGTGGTGGTGGCAGAAATAAGTTTGGGGCTCTGGGAGGAGAAAGGGGGTCATTTTAGACTATGATGGGGGGGGGAGATGTTTAAAATCAGCCCCACGTGTCCCTTTGGCTAGAATAAGGGATGGCAAAAGACAAATGGGGGAGGGGAGGGGGCACAAAGAAACAGCAGGGAACTGGTCAGCAAAGCAAAATGCATTTTAAATTAAGTAAAAAAAATGAAATGGACAGATTTGAGGCAGGATACAGAAAAACCTTTTGCCTTTACACTTGGGTATGTACCTATGGGGAAAGTCTTTAAAACTAAATTAATTAACCTTTTTTAAAAAATAGAAAATGTGTGGGGAGCTCATAAAATATGGATGCAGCCCCCTCACTAAGACTATAGGTTAGCCACTTGTGGCCTAGAAGCAGAAAACCTGCGCATATATTTTTTATTTGTGAGGAATACTACTTTTTTCCATGGGGAACATTCAGAGATCCTCAACCCTATGCCTTGAAATGGTACAGTCCACTCTTCCGCCTTCAGGAATCTAGCACAGGGGCCAATCACATGATCAAGTGTTTTGACTGGCTTTCTTCCTGCCTCTCTTTATTAGCTTTGCTAAAATAAAAAGTAATTAAGAATTAAATAATTCTAGCACCTTCCCTTTTTGAGGAATGACACATACCTATTAGCCGTGCTTAGAGAGATCTGAGCGAATTCATCCATGGGGGCCTGGTGATAATTCACCCCAGAGAAACTGAGCATATTTGTTGGAGTTGAGGATTTAACCTCAAAAGCCACACTGAAGTGTTTTCAAGGGTGACCCTGTTCAAAGGAGGCTGGGAATCATCCTCTTTGGGGCAAAGGTTCTGCTGAGCACAGGTGAGGGGGTGGTTGAGGTGGGGAGGCCTTATTTTGGGTTTCTGTGGGGAAAGGGCTTGAACTTCCTTCCTTCCTGCTCCCCCCAGCAGAGTCACATCGCCTCCTAGGCAGAGTTAACCAATCCAGGCACTGCAAAGCGGGTGGGAGCCTGGGACAACAGCTACCCAGGGAGCCAGTTTTTAAACAAGGATTATATTCTGCAAATCGTGCCTAAAGCCAAAAATGTGTATAGTCAAACCACATTGGAATCAAGGGCTATTGGGTTTGCCTGCCCCCTTCCCACCCACTTTTTGGCTTTTACAATATTTTTTGTCAATATTTTTTGTAAAGCTGTATGTGCACAAGTTAAATGTGCATAAGTTGCTGGCTTTCTGGGCCTCTTCGTCTGCCATTTCCACTCCAGGGGAGGCTGCCGTGGAGAAGGGAGATGGGCCCTTTCAAACCTCAGGGGACCCTTTCAGGGCAGGTGGGAGAACTAGAAAGGAGCTCTGTCTTTCCCAGGGCTGTTGGCTTTGTTCACTAACTATTGAGAAGTCCTGGAGAACAGAGAGCAGCGAGTCCAGCATTTCTTCCCCCTCAAGAGAGGAACCAGGATCAGCTCATTGGCACAATCTTGGAACCACAAGGAGTGTTAGAGTTTTCAAGATGATAAATGAATTTGATTTGTACCCAGTCCTCCCTCCCAAAGGAGTCTGCTTTGGCAAAGAAAGGATAAAACATTTAAAAACAGTTCCAGCATAGACACTGACAGGGGAAGATGCCAAGAGAGGTTGAGGAATTCCATTTATTTGCAGTTCTCTTTAATTTCAGCAGATGTGAGGAGATTCTGACACTCTGGGAGGCAGGCTTAGGTTGTCCCTTGGGTTTCTGCTCTTAAAGAATACAGGATTCCTTCAGGTCAGGCTCCCGTTGTGGATGTCTATCTGTAAACCCCAATATGGCCCTTTTTGCAGAGGCTCCGGTGGTGAAGGTGACCAGGAAGGCAGACTATGACAGCCTGGAGACCCTTGTTTGCCAAGTCCACGGCTTCTACCCCAAGGAGATTGATGCCAACTGGGTGAAGGACGGGGAGGTCTGGCAGGAGGGCACCTCCCGAGGATTGGTCGCCCCCAACTCGGACGGGACCTACTATGTCTTGCTCAGTGTCAAGATCGACCCCGAGGAGAGGGACCGCTTCCGGTGCCGTGTGGAGCATGACAGCCTGGAGAAGCCTCTGGACGTGGCCTGGGAGAAGCCAGGTGAGAGACAGACAGACAGACAGGAGGGGAAGGGGTGGGTTCTGGGAGGGGGATTCTCACCAAACTCCTCCTTTCAGCAGCAGCACAACTCAGATGGGGAACCCCCAGTTAGATCCTGTCTATGTCTCTGGAGGCAAGCAACTGAATCTGAATCTGTAGATTTCGACAGAGATGCAGCCTTTTCTGGCAAGTGTCTCCTAGGCCTTGGACTCAAATTGGATTTTGTAGGTAAAAACTGGCCGTCGCTTTTTTACTTTAAGCCCAAGTAGTTGTGAGGTCACAGATTGTTGGCAGATATTTTACTTCTTCAGAATCAAACTTGCAGTCACTGCGACTGAAAAAGGGGCTATGAACTTAAGAGGGAGCCCCAGACTGACTGTACTTTACAGTGGAAAAGATTCTCACTCGCTCTTCCTCACAATCACGCCCAGCTAGAAAACCTGATTTTCATCCCCACTCAGGCCAAACACCCGCACACCGCTGGGAAGAGCAAGGAGGGTTTTTTTTAATAATGCTTGTCTCACACACACCACCGGGAAAGCAGAATATCTAGCAGCAAAACACATCCACACCAACACCTCAGAGACTCCTTCTCACAAGCAGGCAAGTGAGGATTATGGAAGTGGCCCTTGAGCCAAGGACACACACAGGAAGGCGAGAGGGGGCCAGGGCTCTTGTCTTGTGCTCATTCACCACTGCTACGGACTTCAGAGATTCAACCAAAGAAAAAAAACCTGGACATTGCGTCTCATTTTTAAAAAAATTATGGACAGACATTTTAAGTCTGAAAAAGAGGGCTTGTCTAGGAAAACCCGGACGTATGGCAACCCTATACAAGATGCTTTTTTCGAGGGTCTGTGCCTTCCCTGAAGGCCTGTAATGCTGGGCTCTTGGGGGGGGGGGTCTCAGAGAGGAGGGAATCCCTTCCTATCAGGGTCATGACACAGAAGGCTGAAGCGCATGAGGAGGAGGAGACCTGTTTTTAAGTCTTGAGTCTGTGATAAAACAGATGTGCCTGTCACCTGTCTTCCTTAAATGAATTGTTTACAGGTAGGTAGCCGTGTTGGTCTGAGTCGAAGCAAAATAAAAAAATTCCTTCAGTAGCACCTTAAAGACCAACTAAGTTTATATTTTGGTATGAGCTTTCGTGTGTATCTGAAGAAGTGTGCATGCACACGAAAGCTCATACCAAAATATAAACTTAGTTGGTCTTTAAGGTGCTACTGAAGGAATTTTTTTATTAAATGAATTGGTTATTTTGAAGACCTCTAATGCTGGACTCTGGTGGAAATGAACTCCCTTGTATCAGGGCCACTACACAGAGGACCTTGGCCTGTTAGGAGAGAGAAAGAGTGTCTGCTTGAGGCCTTAGGGAGCTGTTGCCACCAGTCTGAATAAAATGTCTCTTATCTCCTTTTAGTAAACCTGGGGCTCATTGTGGGAGCCATTTTGGGTGTCCTGGCTGCCATCTTGCTGGTCTCTGGGATCATCTTCTTCATCCGCAGTAAGTAAACCCTGGACACGTTTGCTGCCTCTCCTGTGTCCTCCTGTTTTAGCCTCCGACTGGGAATGTGCTGGTGGAGCCTTCCTGGCAACTGCCCCTTGTATTCCTACAGAGACCCTTCTCCATAAAAGCACCCTTTGAGCATGGGCCAAAAGTCATGGTGGTCATTGCTTGGCACTCACTGTGTGCTCAGGAAATTCACTTCCCACCTGATGTTTTAATCCACCCTGAGCCTTCAATCCTGCAGACACTTACCAGGGAGCCTTCCTTACATATCTTTAGGTGCCAGGCAAAAATGTTTCTCTCTGACCAGGCCTTTGGCCTTTTAAATGTGAGTTAACTGGTTTGTTTTTGTTTAATTATGTATTTTGTGCTCTCATTTTGAATTTTTATTTGGGGAATCACCGAAATAATAATCTGAAAAGGAATGAGTGAAGGGACTGGATAATGTTTCCTTCCAGCCTCTTGGAATTTATCCACTACCTCGTTTCCCCGTGTTGATATTCTAATTTAATTTTCTCATTTTTTCCCCTACTTCTTTGTAACTTGAGTTCCTTGAAAATCTCCCCTTCTGGGCTCACCTTCCTTGGAGGTGTTTGGAAGAGACAAGAGGAGCATGTGCTGGGAAGGTTTCAGCATCTGAGAGCCAGATTGTCGAAATGGGATTGTGTGGCCTCTGGAATTCCCTTCCAACTCTGACCTTCTGCTTTTGTCTTCTCAGGGAAACGGAGCGAGAAATCAGCCTACAAAGCCGCCTCAAGTGAGTGACTCCTCCCCTCTCTCTGTCTGACATATTTCCCCCAATATGGAGCAGTAACAGGTTACAAACAGACAAAACTAAACCTGGTGGTGACCTAGTCCTTAAGCACAAGACCCTGATGGAAAGCTTAAGCCTTTTTGCTCAGCCTGTCTGTGGGCAGCAAGGGGTCCCTCAGGGCCAGGACAAGGCTGTAGAGAGACTGTCGGCTGAGGGATGGGCTCCAAAAAGCAACAGGAGGAAGAGCCGATGGTGTGGGGAGAGAGAGGGATCTCTGGTTGTTTACTATCGGTATATCCTGAAGCTAAAGATTTGGTTGGTTGGCAAGTCTGTGGATGTCAGGAACCCTCCCCTCCTGAATTGGAATCACTGCTCCCCCCTCCGCCTTCTGCCTTTCTGCCCCCTTCCTGCCCAGATCACACCCACCCCAGCTCTAGTCCCCCGCTGCCTCCATGCCAGGCTGTGCCCATCTCTCTTTGCCCTCCAGTGTCTGCTTCTTCCAATGCTGTTGTTCAGCCCCCTTGCCTCTGGGCTGCCTGTCCCTCAACATCCCCAGATTGAGACTGATTTGGGGATGGGGTTGGAAGGAGGGAGGAGAAGGGCTGGGGGATGGGATCTCCCTCCTCGGAATCCTGACTCCTGTGTTTCCTCCCTTTTGCAGCAAGCGACCAGGGGTCCGACAGCTCCACCAGGGGTAAGTGGGGGTGCAGGTGGGGGCAAAGTGAGGTTCTTGCAGAAGACTCTGTGGGGAACATCCCCAAATGGGGAAAAGCTACTTTCCTGTTACCTACCTTGGCGTTTCCAAGAGTGACATAACGTAATCTGGAGTGTCCATTGAGCTGAAAATAGCTCTCGTGACTCATTCTGCCTGTCCATCTGAGCTCCACAGAGGATCCCCTCCATCTGACAAATGGGTTCTACCCAGGATCTGAATGAGAGTCACATTTTAGGTTCTGGAAGGGATTTTTCCTTCCAGTAGGACTGATTTGTTTCCTTTCGGTATTCCCCCAAAGTGTGCAGCTTGGCTCACTTTCTTGAGCTGCCCTCTGCAGGCATTTGCTCTGCAATCCCATTTTGGTGGTGTTCCTAGCATATTTTAGGTCTGAGTTCACATGATGAGGGATGGTGGCTTTCCTTGTGAGGCTGGACTAGACGGCCTTTGGGATCCCTCTAGCTCTGTAATGCTGATGCCCCCAAACCATGATGTTTGCTTAACTTTGAAACACTCCTGTTCTTTATTTCTGCAGCTTCAGACCAGCCCAGTGTGTGAGATGAGACCAGAAGGAGCCTGTCCAAGTTTGGCTGTGAATTGCAGAGGCTCAGAGCCCCTCCTGTTCTTTCATGCTGTTTATGATGCTCGTTAATCCTGGCTCTCACCCTGCCATTCTGACTCCAGCTGTAACTTGAATTTGAGGATAATCACGTTTTTCGGATGGTTTTTGGCCAATTTTGCTTTGCAGCTGATTTTCAGAAATGTGTTTGCATTAATCAGAAATGTGTCAAATATGTGCAACTAAAAGTTTTAAAAGGAAAGGCAAGATTGAGCATGACTTGCAGGGATTTTGATGGTATCTCTTGATTCCTTGTTGGTGTGGTTCTCTCCACAAGCCCTTCCCCAACCTTCCATCCCTCGCTTGCCATCCAAATTGAAGGAAAGGCAACATTTGAGAACTACTTTAGGGGTATTATGCATGAAATAGGCTTTGTTGTTACTGCCTATTGGGCCGCCCAGCCTTTGGCTAAGAAGAGGCAGGTCAGGAGCTGCATGGCCAAAGTTTGATCTGAAAGAAGGAGCCCCTTCTTTTTGCCTGCAGTTCATGAAACTTGTTGCCTGGTCCCCACAGCCTTCTAGGAGGGGTGACCCACTGAGTCAGACCACACGAACTCTTCAGAGTAAACTGGTTTCGTTGCCTTCAATTTGCCTTATTTTTATCTCACCCATTCTTGCTTTTTCACCTGTGGCCCTTGAGCAGGCTTCCTCAAACTTGGCCTTCCAGATGTTTTGAGACTACAATTCCCATCATCCCTTACCACTGGTCCTGCTAGCTAGAGATCACGGGAGTTGTAGGCCAAAAACCTCTGGAGGGCAGAGATTGAGGAACATGCTTTGCCTCTGCGGTTCCCTCCATATGATTCCCACCATCTCCCTTCCCTTCTCATAGCCTGACATTGCTTAAGGAGACTCTTTCGTAGAAATAAGAGTGCAATAATTCTTTTAGACCTCTTTTCGATCTTCTTGCCTAACCCAATGGATTTGCTGCACCTTGGTTTGAAGACACTGGATGTAATTATTATTATTAATACAGTACTCCTTTTATAATATCCATTTGACTTAAATAAACCCTTCTTCTTTAGTGGTTCTTTCCTTCTTATCACAGGATTTCCAAAGATTTTGAAGTTCCTGAGAATATTCAGACTCTGGCAGGGAGGTGCCAATAATTGGTCTTCCTTTGCAAAGTGTCTGAAGAACTAGAGTCCAAAGCGAGATGGGGACATACTGTAATCTGTGGTTTTGCAGGGGTGGGATTAAGTTACATGAGGCCATCTTGATGCTGAAACCAAGAAGTTTGAAGGGGGGGGGGAGGGTTTGAACTACCTGGATGCTGCCTTTGGTTCCAGGATGGAAGAAAGGAGGCTTGAAAATATAAATACAAAAGAAATGTACAAATATCTGATCTGGGGCAGTGGGTGGTGGGAGATGACCAAGGCAGGGCTGCCCTGAAAGTCTGCAATCCCAGGAGGAAGTTCTGCCACTGAAATAGTAATTTATTATTTATACCCAGCCACTCTGGGCGGCTCCCAACAGAATATTAAAAACACGATAAAACATCAAACATTAAAAACTTCCCTGAACAGGGCTGCCTTCAGATGTCTTGTAAACGTCAGACAGTTATTTATTTCCTTGGCATTTGATGGGAGGGCGTGCCACAGGGTGGGCACCACTACCAAGAAGGCCCTTTGCCTGGTTACCTGTAGCCTCACTTCTCGTAGTGAGGGAACCACCAGAAGGCCCTCGGCACTGGACCTCAGTGTCCAGGCAGAACGATGGAGGTGGAGATGCTCCTTCAGGTATACTGAGCCGAGGCTGTTATGGCCAAAATTTATGAAACTGATATGATACGGACTTCAATCTGGTTTTCAGACAATATTGATATATCACCCAGCCCTAGACAGCACCTGTCAGCTATCCAATGCCTGGGTTAACGTCTCCAGAAAGTGAATGAATTGATTTCGTCTCTTGATAATTTTGTTGTAGCTAAAGGTCCAGAGTTCCATCTTGGGTGTCTCCAGGTAGGGCTGAGATGAGGTTTCCTGCCTGAAACCCTGGAGAGCCTCTGCCAGTCAGTGGACAACTCTGAGCTAGATGGCCTCACTCTGTACAAGGCAGCTTCTCCTGTTCTCCCCTTGAAAGCAAGATCTCTTGCTGAGGAAACTTGGCAGCCCACAAGCACCCAGACCCTGTGTAGATCCAGCCCTGGACTAGAGAGGCTCCCCTTTGGCCTGATCCAGCAGCCTCCAGCAGGGTCTTGTGTTTGCATACCCTATACGCAGTGATGGCCAAACTTGGCCCTCCAGCTGTTTTTTGGACTACAACTCCCATCTTCCCTAGCTAACAGGACCAGTGTTCAGGGATGGTGGGAATTGTAGTTCCAAAACAGCTGGAGGGTCGAGTTTGGCCATCACTGCCCTAGCGGAAGCACCATTCTGCAACCCCCATCAGACACAAAATTTCAGACTTCAAAGAGTTGTCACACACACACATTTTATTTTACACAACGCCACTTTCATGCCATCACAGTCCTGGACAATCGACAGCAAGAGACCAAAAGTGCCATAATTTTTTTTTTGCAACATACTCAGAAACACCTAAGACATGTGAGACCCAAGAGGCAGGATTGGAAAAGAAGTCAGACTCCATATTTAAGCAACTCAAGATGAAATCCTCCATCCACTTACCTGGCAGTAAGCCCTATTGAACTCAGTAGGGATTACTCCTGAGTAGAAGGCTGGTTGGAAAGAATGGGGTTTTTTTTGGGGGGGGGGAGGCTTCAAAAACGGGAGTTTGGGGACAAGACTTTCAAAGTCACAGCTTAAGTTCTACCGTAGCAAATGTCCAAATTAAGTGAATTCCTTAGAAGTCAGTTTTTTTAAAAAAATATATCACAGGATTCTTCGTTACTTTTCATCAAAAGGCTAACCTTAAGAAACATGCATTTCTTGAGCTGTATTCTCAGATTTTAAAAATGCCTCCCTCCTCTCCAATGCTCACAAACTGGCTTCTGATACTCCAAATTGCCTGCTATTTAACAGCTGCATAGTGATTCCAAGGGGTGCTACACAGTCCTTTCGCACCCCCCTTCACTGCGCTCTGAAGTGGGGCACACACCCGCTTTTCTTGCTAAGCCAGACTTTGCACTCAGAAAGGATCAGCCAATTAGGTGAGGCTCCTAGTAGCCCCATCATGGCAGGACTTGGGGGCTGTGGCCCAAGGTCCCACCTCTTCTAAACGAAGTTATGCCACACACATTACCACCTCGAGAGGGGGATAATAATAATAATAATAATAATAATAATAATTATTATTATTATTATTATTATTTTATTTGTACCCCAGCTGGAGCTGGGCTCAAGGCGGCTAACATCATAAAACTAACACAGTATACAAAGAACACAAGAACATAAAAACACACAATCAATTAATTAAAATGCATCTTAAAATTAGTTCAGAGCAAATTAAAATCTGGACAGATGGCAGTCCAGCTAGGAGGCCTCTTTAATGCTTGTTCTTATACAGAAAGAAAAGAATCAGACTGAAACCAGACCAAAGGCCTGGTGGAACAGTTCCGTCTTGCAGGACCTGCGGAAAGATGTCAAATCTCGCAGGGGCCAGGTCTCTTGTGAGAGAGCATTCCACCAGGCTGGGGCCACGGCCAAAAAGGCCCTGGCTCTGGTCGAGGCCAGTATAATCTCCCTGGGGCCTGGGATCTTCAGGGTGTATTATTTGCAGACCGTAAGGTCCTCCGTGGGGCATACCAGAAGAGGCGGTGCTGTAGGTACGAGGGTCTTAGGCCACATAGGGCTTTAAAGGTTAAAACCAGCACCTTAAACCTGATCCTGTACTCCACCGGGAGCCAGTGCAGCTGGTAAAGCACCGGATGAATGTGATCCCGCTGCGAGGACCCTGTAAGGAGTCTCACCATGGCATTCTGCACCCAGAAGACCACTCAGCCCAGAGGATGAAGTTACTGCTGCCCCTGCCCCCTCCTGTCCGGAAGTTATTCAGCCTGGCTCCTTTGCACCAGGCGGTAATAGGGGCCCCTCCGGCTCATCAGCTCAGAGTGAGTCCCCTCCTCCACAACCTCCCCAGCCTCCAGGACAACGATCCTGTTTGCGTTTTCCACCGTCTGCATCCGGTGAGCAATCACCAGCACCGCCCTGGCCTGGCCGTTCATCAGTGACTGCTGGATCTAGGAGAAGAAGCCAGAAATCCCGTATTAGATTTATTTTATTTATTTATTAGATTTATATCCCAGCCCTCCACCAAGAAGCTCAAGCTCTTCCTCACAACCCTGCGAGGTAGGTTAGGCTGAGAGGCAGGGATGGGCTCAAGGTCACCCAGTGAGCTTCAAGGCTGAGTGGAGATTTGAACCCGGGTCCCAGTCTAACACACTAACCACTGGCTCTGTGTGTGTGCGTGTGAAAGAAAACGAGTCAGAGAAAGACAGAGATTGAGAGATGTTTGTAAGCATTATGGATCTTCCTGTGTTTTCCCATACAAGGATATAGAGCATGGAGTGCTCCACATTATTATTATTATTATTATTATTATTACCCTGCCCATGTTAGGTAGCCCAGCATTTGGGTGGCAGAATAGCATGCAGTCCAGGATAGATAAAATTTGGCATCCTAAGGTAGGTTCGAAAGCACATCAAAGTGCAAGTAGATAGATAGGGACCGCTCCAGCGGAAAGGTAAACGGCGTTTCCGTGTGCTGCTCTGGTTTGCCAGAAGCAGCTTTGTCATGCTGGCCACATGACCCGGAAGCTGTCTTCGGACAAACGCCGGCTCCTTCAGCCAGTAAAGCGAGATGAGCACCACAACCCCAGAGTCGGACACGACTGGACCTGATGGTCAGGGGGGCCTTTACCTTTAAGGTAGGCCAAACTGGATAAATAATGATGGAAAAAACTGAAAGGGTAAGGTCTAAAAGCTGTCTGGCACTGGAAAATGCAAGTCCCTTTATCTATCTATATAAAAATGTAAAAATGGTGAAACTGTGGGCTCCACTTTTCTCGGTAACCGCTTGACCGATCCCCCTGAAATTTGGACAGAACGATCCATGCCACTTCCTGAGTGTTCGCAGAACCTCGAATGCCTCACATCTCTTACCTGCGCAGGTACAGACCTGCTTTTCCACAAACTAAAACAGCGCCCTCAAGTGGCGTTATTCCCTCAGCTCCTCCTCCTACACCCCCTCCCTTCCTGTGAAATCTACACCACACCCACAAACCCTGCCTCCAGCACGAGATCCACCACTCACATACATCCATGAAGGCCAAACCAACTGAAAACAGGCATTTTCCAGCAACAAGGCCCAACATTGCCAAGTGGAGGTAGGGGCCTGCCTGGGGGGGATGGGGGCCCGAATAGAGAGCAGGGATAGGTAATGGGTCAGAACAGGGGGGGGGGAAGACACAGGGATGAAACCTGCCCTCTCCACAGTATCTTGCTCAGGGGGATCTGAAGGGGGGCTATTACCCTCCACCTCACAGACTAATGCACAGCAACGCGTGCAGGGCCAGCTAGTTAATATTATAAATAACAATAATATTATTGCAAAATAATATAGGTAAAGGTAAAGAACCCCTGGATGGTTAAGTCCAGCCAAAGGTGACTATGGGGTTGTGGCGCTCATCTCGCTTCAGGCCGAGGGAGCCAGCGTTTGTCCACAAACTGCTTCCCGGGTCATGTGGCCAGCAGGATTAAACCGCTTCTGGCCCAACGGAACACCGTGATGGAAACCAGAGCACACGGGAAACACCGTTTACCTTCCTGCCGCAGCGGTACCTATTTATCTACTTGCACTGGCGTGCTCTCGAACTGCTGGGTTGGCAGGAGCTGGGACAGCAACTGGAGCGCACCCTGTTGCGGGGATTCAAACTGCCAACCTTCTGATTGGCAAGCCCAAGAGGCTCAGTGGTTTTGACCACTCCGCCACCTGTGTCCTTACAATAATATAAAACCACCACACCTCCTCAGGGCTAGCCCTTCTCACGTTAACCAAGTCCCACAATTCCTCTCCACATGACACTCACAGCAGCTTCACTCTCCACATCCAGAGCACTTGTGGCCTCATCCAGCACCAAGACCTTGGGGTTCCGGATCAGGGCCCGAGCGATGGCCAGGCGCTGCTTCTGCCCCGCGGACAGCTGGCCTCCCTTCTCCCCGACATCTGCAGGGAGGCAGGAAGGAGAGACAGGGTGGGAAGAGGAAAAAACCGCCAACCTAAATAAAGCCTGTTTGCCAGAGGAGTGGGAGTGGTCACAGGTGTGCAAAGGTGAATCACATGTAAATTAGGATCCTGAACTCCTGGGTTCATTCGGTGGGATGGAGTGAGCAGTTGGGTGGAGGTTCAGGCACAGTGACAACAGGAGCTGAGGCTCAGAGTCTGGACTTCTCACTCTTCAGAAGAGACTGGAGCCCCACCAATTCTCCTGGAGGAATTCAGTGGGACACAGAAATTCATGTTATCTCAGTGGGGAGAAGAGAGGGTAAGAATCAGGCCTTTTCTGGAAGGAGAGTGGAGTTTTGCAGAGATGAAAGGAGATGGGAGGAAAGAGGTTTCACCCACCTGCAGCAAACCCTCCTTCCAGCTCATTGATGAAGGCCAAGGCGTTGGCTTCTCTTGCCGCAGCCGCCACCTCTTCCTGGCTGCAATCCTGCACCCCATAGGCGATATTGTCCCATATGGACCCAGAGAAAAGGACTGGTTCCTGTCCCACCAGCGCCACCTGCAAGCAGAATGAAGTGTGACGACTAGGGGGGAAATTGGATTCAGTTTGCATTTAAAGCGGACCCTACCATATTTGCGCCTTCTCAAACAATCTAAGAACCGAAACGCAGGCGAACCTTCAACATTCACAATTCTCTGAATTTTGCAGCCCTGTTTTCAAACCCAAAACATTTCAAAAATGAAGAGGTTAGTGAAAACAGCCTACAACAGGCACCCCCAAACTGCGGCCCTCCAGATGTTTTGGCCTACAACTCCCATGATCCCAAGCTAACAGGCCCAGTGGTCGGGGAAGATGGGAATTGTAGTCCAAAACATCTGGAGGGCCGAAGTTTGGGGATGCCTGGCCTACAAGAAGAATGCTTTATATTAGGAGAAATTGCTTGCAAAAATGTGTGAATTAGTAAAAGTTGCAGACAATAACAAGTTTATTAGGAGAAATTTGCACTGAAATTTTCATGCAGATTTTTAAAAGCAAAACCCACAAATGGCTGCATTAATGTACAGAACTAAATTAAAGTTGGAAAGATGAGAAACAGAGAACAGGAAGGGGCAGGTCCCTTCAAAGATTTGAAGAATGCTCTCATATCCCCTCTGAACCATCCCTTCTCAAGGCTCAAGAGCCGCAATTATTCCTTGCAAGCATCTCCTTGTGGGAACTCACCTCCAGTCACCCTCCCCTGGAAGAAAATCACAATTTACAGCTTAAGTACCAGGCTGGGATGTGTTTGTTTATCACGAAAATTTGGTGGGCATGGCCTTTTGCAACCCACATTTCCTCTCCAGTGCTCAGCCACACCCTGTCATTTCCTGTTTTACAAAATATGCTTCCTGTTTTGCGAAAAACAACCGCCATTCCCTTGGTACTGACAACTCTCTAACATCCCAAAAATCCTTTGGAACTCCCTGCCAATTGACATCAGGCAGGCGCATTTGCTGTATTCTTTTCAGTGCCTGCTAAAACATGTATGTTCAGGCAACCCTATCGAAATTTGGGGAACACTAACAAGCGTTTCAATCTGGGTTTTGTTTGTTTAGCTTATTGCTGATTTTAATTATTTTTCAATGCTCTAAATAGTTGTTTTCAACTTTTTAAATTGTTTGTTTCTTCTTGTTAACACTTTGAGGTTTTATTACAAATAAGTGGTATATACAACTCGTGAGATAAATTTGGGAGCCTATGCCCTTTTAAAATGTAGGGTTTTTTGGGGGGGGTTATTGGGCTATTGTTGTTTTTATTTGGATTATGGATTTTTTAAAAAACCATTTATACTTTTCAGATATATACATTTCACTGATTTTACAATTATTTTGACATTTTAAAACTTGACTTCCTTCCCCCTCTTCCTGTGGCTCCTTAAATTTATTTTTAATATCTTCTGCCTATCCAAATTAACAACTTATTTATTTATCTTGTTTAAATATATACTCTTATGTAGCTGCAGGTTATTACAATAATCCTGTCAATGTTTTCATCTGTTTACAATTTATCTGAAAATACTCAATAAACCATTCCCACTCTTTTATAAAAAGTTTTGTCATCTTGATTTCTTATTCTTCCGGTAAGTTTTGCCATTTCTGAATATTCCATAAGGAAGAATGGATTATGGATTTTGTGGTTTTATATTATGTTTTCATTCTGTAAACCGCCCTGAGACCTGAGGGTACACGGCGGTATACAAATTCAATAAATAAAATAAATAATAAATAATGAAGAGGAAACAGGTGTTTGATCTCAGCCACACTCCGTGGCCCCCGTGGCTCACCTTGCTGTGCAGGTATTTGTGCTCATAATCCTGGATCGGGACCCCGTCCAGCAGGATCTCCCCAGACTGGGGCTCATAGAAGCGCTCCAGCAATGCCACGCAGGTGCTCTTTCCACTTCCGTTCAGACCCACAAGCGCCACCACCTCCCTGGGATGGAGCTCAAAGGAGACATTCTGCACAGAAGGCGCAAGGGAAGGAGAAAAACACAGGGCTGTGATTCCCCTCCTCTGGGAGCCAGGAAGAAGAAGAGAAGAGCTTGGATTTGATATCTCGCTTTATCACTACCCAAAGGAGTCTCAAAGCGGATAACATTCACCTTTCCCTTCCTCCCCCACAACAAACACTCTGTGAGGTGAGGGGGGCTGAGAGACTTCAAAGAAGTGTGACTAGCCCAAGGTCACCCAGCAGCTGCATGTGGAGGAGCTGAGACACGAACCCGGTTCCCCAGATTAGGAGTCTACCGCTACACCACACTGGCTCTCTCAGGAGGGAAACACAAGGTACAGAGCCTCTTTGCAGATGAGTAAGAGGCAAAATATATCCTAGGAGCATTTGTAGGATTATTTATAAGGCTGGTCTTGAGAGTCCCATGGACTGCAAGAAGATCAAACCTATTAATTCTGAAGGAAATCAGCCCTGAGTGCTCACTGGAAGGACAGATCCTGAAGCTGAGGCTCCAATACTTTGGCCACCTCATGAGAAGAGAAGACTCCCTGGAAAAGACCCTGATGTTGGGAAAGATTGAGGGCACAAGGAGAAGGGGTCGACAGAGGTCGAAATGGTTGGACAGTGTTCTCAAAGCTACCAACATGAGTTTGACCAAACTGCGGGAGGCAGTGCAAGACAGGAGTGCCTGGCGTGCTATGGTCCATGGGGTCACGAAGAGTCGGACACGACTAAACGACTAAACAACATATCCCCTTGTTCTCAGTTCAGAGCGAATGAAGCTGAAGGTACTTTTAAACTTCATTCACCTGTGGAACTACAGTTCCCAGGATGCTTTGGGATGAGCCAGGACTGTTTAAAGTGGTATGATGTTGTTTTGAACATTTGGTGCAAATGGAGTTTAAGAAGGGTTGGCCCACTGCATTTTGAGGTCGGTCAAAATTTTGAGGTCAGTCCCATTTAAAGAGACAGGACTCCCCATAAGGCCATGAAGACCAGAATCTCAAACTGCCTCACAGCACCACTGAGCCAAGATTCTCTGCTCCAACATCCTCAGGTGACCAGATTCTTGGCCATGTACCTTTAAAACCTGAACATCAGGGCGGGAAGGATAGCAGAAGGAGACGTTTCTGAAGGAGACGTGACCTCGGAGGAAGTCCGGGGCCAGCGTTCCCTCATTGCAAACGGACGGTTCCCGGTGCAGGTAGTCAAACACTTTTTCTGCAGCTCCCACATTGCTGAGCGCATCTCCATATATGTACATCAGGGTCTGTGAGGGGCGAAAGAAGAGCAAGACGCAGAGGTTTGTCAATATGCTAAACTTATTTCAAACCCAGAATGGGAGTTGTCGGCAGCTCAAGACATTTTGCCACCCGAGGCAGCAACCCTGCAGAGCCGCTGCTGGTTAGTGTAGACAATGCTGAACCAAATAGCCCAATGATCTGACTCAATATAAGGCAGCTCCCTGAAGGATGGAGAAGCAGCAAATGGACCTGGTATGTGGAGGATGAAGGGATTGGCAAGAGCATCACACCCATTTAGGGAGGCAGTGGTAAAACAGCTCCTTTAGAAACCTTCCCTGGATTCATAAAACTTAACTACCCGCCAGTTCCTAATCTCCCTTTCCTGGGCAAGATTGTGGAGCAAGTGGTCGCAGACCAGATCCAGGCACTCTTTGGAAGAAACTGAATTTCCAGATCCAGATCCAGATCCAGACCACTGCTTTGGTTGCCCTGTATGATGACCTCTGTCAAAAGAGAGACACAGGGAAATGCGTCCCTGTTAATTGTTCTCGACATCTCAGGGGCTTTTAATACCATCAACCATTATATCCTTCTGGAGCGACTCTCTGAACTTGGGGGTGGGTGGCCCTGCTTTGCGGTGGTTCCAGTCCTACTTGGATGGTCGTTCCCAGAGGGTGTTGCTTGGGGAATGCTTTTCAGCCCCATAGAAAGACGGAGAAGACGAGGACTTAGATCAGTGGTTGCCAATCTTTTTTTGGCCATGCCCCACCTAAGCATATCTAAAATACTGGTGCCCTCCGCTCTCCCGTGACATATAATTCTTCTTATTCAAAAAGTAAACACCTATTCATGTGGAGGAAGCCTCAAAGGCCATTAATTGTTAATAACTCATTCTCGAATTGCGCCCCCCCCCCCAAAAAAAAAAAATCAAATTGCCTCCCCTATGGGGTGTGTGACCCATGTTGGGAACCATGGCTGTAAACAATGCTGACCCAAATGGACCAGTGGTCTGACTCAATATAAGGCAGCTCCCTGAAGGATGGAGAAGCAGCAGATGGAACTGGTATGTGAAGTTTGAAGGGAAGGGCAGGAGCATTGCACCCATTTAAAAAGCTGAAAGCGTGACTCTAATTGTGGAATAGCTGGAATGCCAGCGCTGTTGCAGCCTCCCGCTGCGGATTTCCACCCACCTGTATGTAGGACCCGAAGTCCATCTGGTAGAGGATGAAGGAGAACAAGTTCCCTTGGGTCATGAGGCCAGAACGGATCTGCTGGTACCCAGAGTGAAGCATGATCAGTTTCAGACCCAGCTGCATGAGCTAGAGAGAGAAATTCGGGGGGAGAGGTTGAGGATTGACAGCCACCCTAGCAGGCATTTCATGGCTTGGCTGTTCTGCTGCCCCCCCCCAATCCCCCCGGAGGATGAAATTCAATTCAGTTGGCCTCTAAAGGAGAATCTATCAAATCTGCACTTTCCCAAAACAAGACACAAACCTAAAGACAGGCAGACTTTGAAATTTACACTTCTCCAAACTTGGCAATGCCCTGCTCCAGCCAAGTAATGTGTATTGGGAGGGAATGCTTGCAGATATGTGCCCATATGTTTATTAGGAGAAAGCCACTCTAAAATGCTGAAGAATTCTCATGTGCATTTCTAAA
Organism: Zootoca vivipara; assembly: GCF_963506605.1. Lineage (NCBI taxonomy): Eukaryota > Metazoa > Chordata > Lepidosauria > Squamata > Lacertidae > Zootoca > Zootoca vivipara. Next base: position 5,947,980 of record NC_083277.1, read on the forward strand.
AAGAAAACTGACAAATCGCTGCAGAAAGGTGAAGAGCAGAATTTAAGATTGCACAAATGAGAAACCAGGAGAACTTTCATTGACAGATCCTTCCCTCCCTCCCAGGTTCCCCAACAGTCAAGAATGCACCAAGGTTAAATTGGAATTAAGTAGGCACTATATCCTTTTGGAAAGTTACTTGTGATTTTCCCCATCCTCTTGTTTCTCTTTTAGATCTTCCAGTTTGGCTCTGAAAGAGGACTGCACTGCCCAACCCACTGAAGGCCTTTTGACAAGCAATGAGGTTTGAATCCCCATGACGGGGTGAGCTCCCATTGTTCAGTCCCTGCTCCTGCCAACCTTGCATTTCGAAAGCACGTCAAAGTGCAAGTAGATAAATAGGTACTGCTCTGGCGGGAAGGTAAACGGCGTTTCCGTGTGCTGCTCAGGTTCGCTAGAAGCAGCTTATTCATGCTGGCCACATGACCCGGAAGCTCTACGCTGGCTCCCTTGGCCAGTAAAGCGAGATCAGCGCTGCAACCCCAGAGTCGTCCGTGACTGGACCTAACGGTTAGGGGTCCCTTTGCCTTTAGGTATATGAACAGGGATTGTAGGAAGCTGAATTCCCCATGTGAGACTGGCGTTGCCTGCCTGTGGGCTTGCTTCTGCACCCTGCCATACCTGATCACCCTGTACACCCATAAAGAAACTGGCCAGTATGAAGACACTGCAAGCCACTGACGCTTGATATTCCAATGGGAAACAGTGACCTTGAAAAAGCTCCCCAGGATGTCAAGATGATTGGAAAAATGGAAGAACCAAAGAAAGGGGTGCCGTTTCCAGAAAGCTGCTGCCACACCTCTACTTGGGAGGATACTTGTCCCCTTTTGACCTCCCCAACGCAAGACCCCCAAGGACTCACCCGTCTGAGGAGCAAGTAGACAGCCCTCTCCCAATCTCTCTGATCCTTGAGCCGGTGGGTCTCTGCCAAGGCAGCGTTGTAGCGCTCAGACTCCTCCTCCTCGGTGGCAAAACTGCGGACCGTCTCAATGGAGGAGACTGTTTCTCGCACCACCTCCCCAGAACGTGCCAGGGAGTCCTGGATCGCCTGCAGAAGAACCTGGAGAAAGCAAAAGAGGGGGGGAAAGGGGAGAGTTTAGGAGCCTGCGCTAAACGCCAGAGGGGGGCAGACTCCTGGGTTTGGCTGCAAGATACCATTGCTTCAAGCTACGTGCATACCGTTCCTTTAAAGAATGTTCAAAGCCATTCCCCCCCCTCGAAAGAACATTGGGAACTGTAGTTTATCCTTCACCCCTAACAAACTACAGTTCCCATGATTCCTTTAGGGGTGTGTGCGTTAGCTTACCTTAACATGACTGATTGACAACAGGGTCAACAGACTACAACTCCCAGCATCCCTGACCATTGGCCCTGCTAGTTGGGGCTGATGGGAGTTGTAGTCCAACAGTCTCCAGAAGTCACCAGGCTCCTTATCTCTGGTCCACAGCATTACCAAATCCAAAGAGACCAGCTTGCGTATAAAATAGCAAATTGACCATAACTCCATTCCATTCCGTTTATTGAAATACAGTGGTGCCTCGGGTTACATACACTTCAGGTTACAGACGCTTCAGGTTACAGACTCTGCTAACCCAGAAATAGTACGTCGGGTTAAGAACTTTGCTTCAGGATGAGAACAGAATTTGTGTTCCGGCGGTGCGGCGGCAGCGGGAGGTCCCATTAGCTAAAGTGGTGTCTCAGGTTAAGAAAAGTTTCAGGTTAAAAACAGACCTCCGAAACGAATTAAGTTCTTAACCCGAGGTACCACTGTATATTTATATACTGCCTGTCATGTAAAAAAGCATCCAGGCAGCATAGAAAAATGGAAACCAAGCAGCAGTATAAATATGCAATATGCTGAAAACAGATAAATTTAACAAAAGTTTAAGTCATAACAGCGGGCCTCACAAGCAAACACACAGGCTCCTTGGGGAAGATCACTTCTCTTTTTTAAAACAATAATTTTTATTAGTTTTCAGTTACAATAATCCAGTGGCTGCCTCATTATAACACTGCCAAATTATAATACAAGTACTAATCCCAATCATTCAGGTGCCAAATTATATAATTTAGGCGGCCTCCCCCGTGCTAGAAGGGATGGTTTGATGATTAACTTTGTTTCCGCGTTCCAAAATCTTATCCATCTCTCTCTTTTTTTTAAAAAAATCAATCTTTATTGAAAATCTTTAAAATTCAACATATAGAAAGAATAAAGTATAAATAGCAAATATGACAGACATAACCAAACAGAAATCAGTATCAATTCAAAATTACATAAAATGAAATGAAAGGAAAGGTAAAGGGGAAAAAAAACTTAACTTAATAAACCTAACATAACATATACAATTTAAGGAAAAGAAGGAAGAAAGAAGATAAGAAAAGGAGAAAACAAAACAACAACAACAACAACAACAACAACAACATACATATCTCAAACACTTTAACATTTACATTTACTAAAACCTACTGTCCCCCCACCCTTTCCCCCCTCCACCATACCATGACTTCCAACCACTCCTGTATTCTGATTTTGGTTTCACTGATATACCGCATACCTTTCTCTAATTTAATTTATTTTCTTAATATTGTGCCCCTCATGAATCCGCTATTAACTGCGCCTTTTCCACTTGTTTTTGTAGATAAATCTTGAGTGGTTGCCATTCTTCTCCTGCTTTTTCTTCACTTAAACCTTTAGATATTCCAACTCTAATTGCTAAATTCTGATAATTTATTAATTTGGTCAACCACTCTTCTTTATTTGGAACTTTTTTACTCTTCCAATTTTTAGCGATTAAGAGTCTACCCGCTGTTGTCGCGTGCATTAGCACGCATCTGTCCCTTGGTTTAATGTCTTCCTTCAACATGCTCAGGAGGAAGATTTCCGGCTCTTTTTTAAAGGAGTATCTAACTATTTTTTTTAATTCTTTATATATCTCGTCCCAGAACTTCTTAATTTCTTTGCAGCACCACCAAATGTGTAGGAAAGTACCTACTTCTTCCTTGCACCTCCAACAAGTGTTGCTGACCCCTCCGTACATCTTAGCTAGTTTCGAAGGTGTAAGATGCCACCTAAATTGCATCTTGAGCACATTTTCTTTTAAATCATAATTTGAAATATAATTTGAATCTCTAATCCATAAACTTTCCCAATTTTCAACCGTAATTGTTTTTCCCAAATCTTGTGCCCACTTTATCATAACAGCTTTGGTTAATTCATCTTTTGTAGCCCAATCCAACAATAATTCATACAAATTTCGAATAAATTTATTTTCCCCCTCCAATAATATTTTCCCAAATTTGGATATCTCTCTTTCGAAGCCAATTTTTTTATCTTCACTGAATTTTTGATTTATTTGGAAGTATTGCAACCAGACATTGCAGTACTTTTTGACTTCATTATATTCTTTCAATTTTAAATTTCCATTTTCTTCTTTTAATAAATCTTTATATGTCGGCCAATCTTTATCCATATTAACCCTTTTGACTGCTATTGCTTCTTTAGGTGACAACCACCATGGTACTTTTGGTTCCAAGACGCCCTGGTGTTTTTTCCATGTTTTAATTAAGGATTTCCTCACGATGCTGTTCCAGAAGGTGCTGTGCTTCCCCGGTTTTTCTTTCATTAGATAGTGGTGCCAACCAAACCCTATTCCAAATCCCTCTAAATCTAAAATTTCAGTATTTTTCAATTCAATCCAATCTTTTAACCATGACAGGGCCGCCACATCGTGGTACAATTCAAGATCAGGTAAACTAAACCCCCCTCTTTCTTTTTTTTTCAATTAGTAGTTTGTGTTTGATTCTTGGCTTCTTATCATCCCAGATGAATTTCATTATATCTTTCCTCCATGAATCAAAACAATTTGAACCTCCCAAGATCGGAATGCTTTGAAACAAAAAAATCATTTTTGGGAGGACACTCATTTTTATCACTGAGATCCTACCCATAAAAGAGATTTTTAATTTTTTCCAAATTTCAAATTTATGTTTAATTTCCTTCCACTTTTTTTCATAATTTTCTTGGTACAGGTCAATATTTTTATTTGTCAATTGTATACCCAAATACTTTATTTTCTTTCTAATTTCAATACCAGTTTTTTCTTGTAATTCTCTTTTGTCTCTTTCTTCTAGATTTCTTACTAACAAACTACTTTTTTTATAATTTAAATTGAACCCTGCTAATTTCCCAAATTCGTTTATTCTTTCTAATGCTCTTGGAACACTTTTTAATGGGTTTTCTGTCGTGATCATAACATCGTCGGCGAAGGCTCTGACTTTATATCTTGTGGTCCCTATCTTTATCCCTTCGATTTCCTTATCCTCTCTAATATTTTTTAGCAAGATCTCCAATACTATTATAAATAATAGAGGGGACAGGGGGCAGCCCTGTCTCGTACCTTTTTCTATATTAATTTCTTCTGTTGTTATTCCATTAATTATTATTTTAGCTTTTTGTTTACTATATATCGATTTGATTGCTCTGTTCATTTTTTCTCCAATCTCTAGATGTTGCAATGTTTTTTTCAAGAAGGCCCACGACACATTGTCGAAGGCCTTCTCGGCATCAATTGACAAAAGTGCTGCCTCCTTCCCTCTATTATTTTCAAGACATTCAATTATATTTATTATATTTCTTATATTATCTTTTAGTTGTCGCCCTTTAACAAATCCAGATTGATTTTCATGTATTATTTCTTTTAGGAACCAATTAAATCTATTTGCCAAAACGCCAGCGAAAATTTTATAATCACAGTTTAATAAGGAGATGGGTCTGTAATTTGTGGGTTGATCTGGGTCGGCATCTTGTTTAGGTAGAAGGGTTATTGTGGCCTCTCTCCAAGAATCTGGTACCATTCCTCCCGTTAATATTCCATTCATAACTTTCTTCAATGGGGCTAACAGTAGATCTTCCATACTTTTATAAAACTCTATGGGGATCCCATCCGGGCCTGGCGATTTGCCAATTTTCATCTTTTGTATTACCTCTCTTATTTCTCTATCTGTTATCATCTCATTTAATGCTGTAATTTTGTCATCCGAAATTCTGGGTAATTTATATTTATTTAAAAAGTTCTCTATCTCTTCTTCTTTTTCCCCTTTGTTTCGATATAAATTTGCATAAAATTTTTCCAATATTCCTCTAATTTCTTTAGGTTTTTCAATCAATTTTCCTTCTACTTTTAATCTATTTATCCACCTCTCATTTTTCCTTTTTTTTAATTGCCAGGCTAACATCTTTCCCGGCTTATTCGCCCACTCGAAATTCTTATATTTCCAGAATCGGGTCTCCCTTTCCATTTCTTGCTCCACCATTCTCTCATATTCGCCCCTTAAAATCTCTTTATTGAGTTCCTCTTTCTTGGTTTTATATAATAGCTTCTCCTTCCTCTTAATTTCGTCTTCCAACTGTTTTTTCTTTTTCTCTTTGGCCATTTTATCGATCTTATTTTGTTGTAAGATCTTATCCATCTCAATTACACTCTAGTTAAAATAACAATCCCTTATTCAACAACTGCAAGATTAATGGCATCCACTCGTCTTGACACATGAAGAAGAGTCTGGATTTGATATCCCGCTTTATCACTACCCGAAGGAGTCTCAAAGCGGCTAACATTCTCCTTTCCCTTCCTCCCCCACAACAAACACTCTGTGAGGTGAGTGGGGCTGAGAGACTTCAGAGAAGTGTGACTATCCTTAGGTCACCCAGCAGCTGCATGTGGAGGAGCGGAGATGCGAACCCAGTTCCCCAGATTACGAATCTACCGCTCTTAACCACTACACCACACTGTAAATGATTTATAAACCATAGGTGAAGCATTCAAACTATATCCTTCTTCCTCCTGTGTGTGTCAGTTATTATGTCCGTGGTGTTCCTTCCTGTCCTTATAAAATGTTATGTCTATCTATTCCCACTCTCACACCCACAACATATACTTATAAAGCACCCTTACAGCAGTCACGGCTTTCCCCAAAGAATTCTGGGATATGTAGCTTGTTAAGGGTGCTGGGAGCTGTAGCTCTGTGAGTGGCCTCCTAATAACTCTCATTGCACTTAGCAAACTACAGTTCCCAGGATTCTTTGGGGGAAGCCTTGACTGTTAAATGTGTGGCATTGATGTTACCCCTCTGATTGGACCCTGCCTCTCGTCCGGAGGGAGGCGCTATCTCTCAAAAGGCTTAGAAAACAGGGAACAGCAATCCCCGGGAAGAAGCTCCCCTTTCATTTCTTGCACTCGCAGCTCCCAGTCTTCCCCCGCCTGCTCTCACCTTGTAGCGGGCATCGTAGACCTTCTGGACAGCCAGCATGACCGGCACCTCAACGAGGGTCAGCAACGTCAGGCGCCACGACAGGCTAAGCATGAAGGCACAGAGCCCAAAGACCTTGATCAGGCTGCGGAGGAAGACATTGGCATTGAGAGGCACCCAGCGGCTCATCATTGTGGTGTCTCTGGAGAGGCGGGAGGTCAGGTCTCCTGTGGGGTGAAAGGAGAGGCTGGTCAGAGCTGGGAGACTGGAGGGATCAAAAGTACATTCTAATAAAAATTGCTGTTGTTGCTGTCTAGTCGTTTAGGACTCTTCGTGACCCCATGGACCAGAGCACGCCAGGCACTCCTGTCTTCCACTGCCTCCCGCAGTTTGGTCAGACTCATATTCGGCGCTTTGAGAACCCTGTCCAACCATCTCGTCCTCTGTCGTCCCCTTCTCCTAGTGCCCTCCATCTTTCCCAACATCAGGGTCTTTTCCAGGGCGTCTTCTCTTCTCATGAGCTGGCCAAAGTATTGGAGCCTCAGCTTCAGGATCTGTCCTTCCAGTGAGTAATCAGGGCTGATTTCCTTCAGAATGGATAGGTTTGATCTTCTTGCAGTCCATGGGACTCTCAAGAGTCTCCTCCAGCACCATAATTCAAAAGCATCAATTCTTCGGGATCAAAAGTGCATTCTAATAAAAAATATTATTATTATTATTTTTAAAAAAGCTCCACCTGATGCAAGACGGATAACAACTAGGGGAAAGAAAGACAGAACATCTTACAAGGACAGGAAGAAACACCTCTCTCTATTGTTGATTGTTGTGACTAGAATCATAGAATCATAGAGTTGGAAGAGACCAGAAGGGCCATCCAGTCCAACCCCCTGCCAAGCAGGAAACACCATCAAAGCATTCTTGACATACGGCTGTCAAGCCTCTGCTTAAAGACCTCCAAAGAAGGAGACTCCACCACACTTCTTGGCAGCAAATTCTACTGCCGAATAGCTCTTACTGTCAGGAAGTTCTTCCTAATGTTTAGGTGGAATCTTCTTTCTTGTAGTTTGAATCCATTGCTCCATGTCCGCTTCTCTGGAGCAGCCTAAAACAACCTTTCTCCCTCCTCTATATGACATCCTTTTATATATATGAACATGGCTATCATATCACCCCTTAACCTTCTCTTCTCCAGGCTAAACATACCCAGTTCCCTAAGCCGTTCCTCATAAGGCATCATTTCCAGGCCTTTGACCATTTTGGTTGCCCTCTTCTGGACACGTTCCAGCTTGTCAGTATCCTTCTTGAACTGTGGTGCCCAGAACTGGACACAGGACTCCAGGTGAGGTCTGACCAGAGGTCTGACTATTCCTTTCTGTTCACGAGAAAGTGAAAAGAAAAACCCTTTTCTAATTAAAGGATGGAAAGGAGAAATAGTTGGTGGTTAAGCAGATGGAGGGATGGACAGACCGACCGATGGATGGATGCATAAAGTCCTCTGATGATCAGATGAAGGAAAGAAGACGCTGTTGATGAGCTATAATTCCCATCATCCCTGCCCACTGGGCATGCTGGCTGGGGCTGATGGGAGTTGGGGTCCCATAATATCCAGAGGGCACCAGGATATTCCTTACCTCTGAAGTTGGCAGCAAAAACAAACATGAACAGAATTGCCTGCTTGAGTGGCCGGAGCAGGATCTTGGGAGACCCAAGTTCAAATAATGGAAAGCCTCATATCTTGATGTTCCTCATGTAGCCTCAGTTATGCCACCCATAAAATGGGAATATTTAAGGCCCAATCATAACAGGGGTGTTGTAAGGATGAACCACCACAAGCCTTCTGTACGTGCACTAGAGAACACTCAGGGAGCTGGACTGAACGGCAGGCCTGGGTTTGGAGCTAGGGGGCTCTCACCTGTTTTCACCTCCTGGAAGAACGCCAGGTCTTGCCGGACGAGAGAAGAGAAGAGGCGACTTCGGATCCGGATGATGGCCCGGGAGACGGTCATCATGAAGAGTCCCCCGCGGGTGCCGGCAGAGAGAGAGCTGGAACAGAAATGGAGAATGCTCTACAAAAGGAAACTGGGAATGTGTGAATCCTGCTCTGGATGGTAGGAATCGAAATGGCATCCTTGGAGCTACTCGCGAGCCCCCCACCCAGGATGTGATCACCTTTTCGAGACTGTTATGTACAGAGCTGAATCCTAGAACAATAGGATCCAGAATGCAGCAGTCTGATTGGTCCGCAGAAACCATCCAATCAAGGTCCAGGTGGAAGTGAATCAGCAACCTGATTGGCCTGCAGGAGCAGCCAATCAGGCTCCTGGTAGAAGCGAGTCAGCAACCTGATTGGCCTGCAGGAGCAGCCAATCAGGCTGCTGGCAGAAGTCAATCCGCAACCTGATTGGCCTACAGGTGCAGCCCTGAAGTAGCCAATCACGCAAGGCCCATTGTGTAAATAATGTATACAGTGGTACCTCGGGTTACGAACACGATCCGTTCCGGGTCGCCGTTCGTAACCCGAAAAGTTCGTAACCCGAACCGCCATTTTGCTAATGCGCAAAGCGCTATTTTCGCGATTTGCGCATGCGCAAAGCGCGCGCGCCGCTTCTGCACACACGGTGAAAATACTTCCGGGTTTGCGCAGTTCGTAATCCGAGTTGTTCGTAACCCGAGGTGTTCGCAACCCGAGGTACGACTGTATAAGCAGACGTTTTGGGGAAAGAGCCATTCTTCTCTTCTTCTTCTGTTGCTACTACAAGCCAAATATAGAGCATGAAATTCACTCTCGACTCCGAGTATATTTCAGAGTCACATTCTGGAAATGTGGGGGCTTTCCTTTGCAGTAGAAAGCAGTTCTCCAAGCACCCCTCCCCCCTGAAACTGATTTCTGAATTCAATTTAATTCCAAAGAAATAATTTAACTCCCTGGATTGTGAGAAAACTGAACACACCCCAGCCAAGCCTAACCAGGGCTCCTTTGGTTTTTTGCCAGGGCAGGGGGTGTTTTCAGGAAGAAACCCACCTTCCGAGCGACGCCAGACACATGAGGAAGATGGCGGCGGAGAAGGCATCCGAGTCGTACTTGCTGCCCAAGATGTCAATCAAGCGTCCCGTGTAGTAGGGGATGAATGTTTCACCTGCAGAGAATTTGCGCTTTAAAGATGGAGAAGGGGACGACTCTTCGGAACACAAGAAGGGTCCCTTCACCCCGTTAACACCTGCCTGCACAGACAAGCAAAGTTTCTCCAAGATTTGGGAGCCCCTCAGAACTATAAAAGACCATAGTTTAATGTTAAAAGGTTCCAAACTCAATTTCAGATGGAGGCATATTCCCCAACTGAAATAATAATAATAATATAACATAATCTATAATATTATTTCAGATGGGGGACATGGCTCTATCTGAAATTGAGTTTGGAACCTTGTAACATTAAACTATGGTCTTTTATTTCCTTTTTACCAATTAATTTTTATTCGTCTTCAAATTTATAACACATCAAAACCAAACTTAACTTAATACATCCCCCCCAAAAAATGGATTCCCCACACTCTCAGATATATTCCATTCCTTCGCCTTTTACATGCTGCTTATTTCACAGATTTTAAGGGACGCAGGTGGAACTGTGGTCTAAAACCACTAAGCCTAGGGCCTGCCGATCAGAAAGTTGGCGGTTCGAATCCCCGCAACAGGGTGAGCTCCCGTTGCTCGGTCCCAGCTCCTGCCAACCTAGAAGTTCGCAAGATGCAAGTAGATAAATAGGTACTGCTCCGGCGGGAAGGTAAACGGTGTTTCCATGAGCTGCTCTGGTTCACCAGAAGCGGCTTAGTCATGCTGGCCACATGATCCGGAAACCGGCTCCCTCGGCCAGTAAAGCGAGATGAGCGCCGCAACCTCAGAGTCGTCTGCAACTGGATCTAACGGGCAGGGGTACCTTAACCTTTACCTATCTCTAATTTAGAGTTCCCATATTGCAGAAAGTTGCTTAACCTTTTTTTTAGTTTTACACGAAAAACTATTTATAAGGAACTTTGCCAAAATCTGCACTTCCTGTATGGGTTGTCATACATCCACATTTTCCCAGACATTCCAGTGATTTCCACTCTGGCCAAATCCTGGCTGTGTCCAAGAAATTCCTAACGTATGGCAGCCCTACTCTAATTAACATCCATTTTTTGGCAAACTCCTCATCCCTCAGCTGTTCCTTTACCAACTCCTGCATATAGATAAAACAAAATCACAGTGGAACCTCGGTTTATGAATGTGTCTCGGAAGTCAAACGGCTTCCACTGAGTGTTTCTCAATTTTCTCAATTGAATTTTCCGACCGCCCATTGCGCTTTGGTTGTTGAACATTTCAGAATGCAAACGGTCCTCCAGAACAGATTATATTCGACAACTGAGGTTCCACTGTATATCAAATAACGACGACCGGGGTTATAGTAATTTAAATCTTTCATTCTTCTTTCCAACCTTCATTATCCCTGATAGTTTCCAGCCTCTGCCTGTTTGTGCGAACCTTTTGAGTGAAGAGTCTTCATTTCCAAACCCAAACCAGATGATTCCCTTTCCCTGTTCAGTCTTTGTTATTGAGTTACGACCTCTCAAGGCCATAATTTACATCATTGGTGATAAAGCTTTTACAGCCTGTGTGGAAATGAGGTGTACCATATACGGTCCCCCCCCCCAATAACACTTCCCACTTTTCTCTCACACACACATCCAAACCAAACCTACTCACAAAGCACAGCCATGGTAAGGAAGGAAAACGCCCCTGCGAGGTAGGGCACATCAGGGCGGTAGAGCTTCACCAGTTTCCAGAGGGTGGCCTTGTCTTCTCCTCCCTTCTTCGCCTCCTCCTCCTCCTCTTCCTCCTCCCTTTGCCCCAGGACGTCACAGATGATGTGGGCCAGAGCCACCGCCCCATAGCCCAGCAGGAGCCAGGACCGAGGGGCTGATGACAGCAGGAGAGGAGGGTCTCCAAACCAGTGCCCCACAGTGAGATAGAGGGGCTGCAGCAGGCTCACAGTTGCCAGGGCTGCGAGGGGCATCTGGGAGGGCCGGGCCAGGGAGAGGAACCCCTGTGCCCCACAGAGAACCAGCAGGCGTAGAGCCGCCTCCAGCCAGGCCGCAGGGACCCCCAGAGAGGCAAAGGCAGATCGCTGAAGATCTAGCAAGGGAAGAAGGACCATGTCGCACAGAATGAGAGGGATAGCCAGCTTCAAGGGGGCAGGCAGCATCATGGCGGCCGAGTCTGTGGAGAGAAGGAATTGCCAGGTGTAATTAACAGTCTGAAATGTGAGAGACAGTTTGTGTAGGGAGAATCTCAGCTGCTGCCAAGAGTGCTGGAAGGGAGACCTTCTCCCTGCTGCAAGGCCCATTTCCACCTGGCCTAGGAGGTGGAGCCTAGAGTCACCTTGAGCAGCTAAAAGAGGCTCCTGGGAGGCCACTGGGACATTGCTGGAACAACTCTTGCGTTGGGGCAACTGGCTAAAATGTTTTAAAAGGTTCCCATTTTGGTTCCTCTGTTTTGTTTTTGTCGGGTTGGTGTTGGTTAAATGTTTACTTGGGGTTGCGGTTATTTTGAGTATAACTGTAAATTGTTTATTATTGTTATTATTGTTGCTGTTGTTATTGGTTTTTATTGATTTATTGGTTTGCTTGTTGCTTGTATAGGATATTTTTTTTAAAAAAAAAATGTTTGAGATTTTGTTTTGTTTTTATATATGTTGTAAGCTGCCCAGAGTGGCTTGGGAAACCCAGCCAGATAGGCAGGATATAAATGTAACACCACCACCACCAATAATAATAATAATAATACAGTTGTACAACAACAACAAACAAACAACAACAACAACAACACAGTTGTACCTAGGATCACAAATTCCTTGGCAGTCAAACGTTTTAGCTCTCGAATGCCAAAACCTAGAAGTGAGTATTTTGGTTGCGAATGTTCTTTGGAAACTGAACATCCAGCGTGGCTTCCGATTGGCTGCAGGAAGCTCCTGCAGCCAATTGGAAGCTGCACCTTGGTTGTCAAACGGTTTCGGAAGTCGAATTGACTTTTGGAACGGGATTCCGTTTGAGTTCTGAGGTACAACTATAATAAGATGTCCTCCCATCAGATTACAGGTAGGTAGCCGTGTTGGTCTGAGTCGAAGCAAAATAAAAAAATTAAAAAAATTCCTTCAGTAGCACCTAAAAGACCAACTAAGTTTATATTTTGGTATGAGCTTTCGTGTGCATGCACACTTCTTCAGATAGGTGCTACTGAAGGAATTTTTTTATTTTGCTCCCATCAGATGTCAAGGAAATAAACAACTACCTGACTTTTAGAAGACATCTGAAGGCTGTTTAGGGAAGTTTTTAATGTTTGATGTTTTATCATGTTTTTAATATTCTGTTGGGAGCTGCCAAGAGTGGCTGGGGAGACCTGGCCAGATGGGTGGAGTATAAATAATAAATTATCATCATCATCATCATGATAAAAGCTGAGTTCCATCTCCCCATGCAACACCCCCCCAAAGGTGGCGGGACTGCAACACCCATCAGTGCCATCCCACATGGACAATGGCTGAGGATGATGGGAGTTGTAGTCCAAGATACCAGGTTGAGGTTCCTCATCCCTGGCCTGGAGGGATGCCAGGCATAAATCCCACCCTCCAGACACTTTCTGTCAGTCTCAGTTCCCCATCTGTAAAATGGGCATGGCAGTGACCTCACCAGCAAGTAGCACAATCCTATCTATGTTCACCCAGAAACAACTCCCAGTGTGTTCAATGGAGCCTACTGGGGCTTTGGTGGGTTCTCGCGAGAGCAGCTACTGGATAGCTCAGTCAGTAGAGAATGAGACTCTTAATCTCACGGTTGTGGGTTCGAATCCCACGTTGGGCAAAAGATTCCTGCATTGCAGGGGGTGGACTAGATGACCCTCATGGTTCCTTCCAGCCCTATGATTCTATGACTGTTGAGCACTTTGCAAAATAAAAATTGCACTGTGCTTAAGAAGGAGCCGGACGTAAGCTATCCTATGGCACTTACAGAGCAATCCTAACATTTAAAACAGCGTGAACTTCACAGAACTTCAGTTCCCTGGGGAAAGGGATTGATTCGAAGGCTCCTAACAACTCTCTGCAGTCTGAAACTACAGTTCCCAGGGGCCTTGGGAAAGAACGGGACTGTTTAAAGCAGGCATAGGCAACCTTGGCTCTCCAGATCTTTTGGAACTACAACTCCCATGATCTCTGACCGCTGACCCTGTTAGCTAGGGATCATGGGAGTTGTAGTTCCAAAAAATCTGGAGAGCCTGGTTTAAAGCAATATTATACAGTACTGCTTAAAATGAATAGTGCACATGCAGCCCGTTACTCAGAAGTAAGTCCCTACTAAAATAAAGCGGGCTTACTCTCCAATAGAGACTTACCTCTGAGTTAGACTGCCCAAGACTGCGCAGAAAGTGATAAAAAAAAAACCCCTTTCAAGACCCAGAAGAACCCACTGCCCCTTCTGGAACTGGATTCTTTTTTGTCACAGTTATTATTTTTATTTTCATCTTCGAGCAGAAAATAAAACTGAAACGGATGGTTTTAAAAGGTGGGGAAATATTTATTGTGGGGCGAATTTTTATTGTGTGTTTGTGTGTGTCCCAGCCCTGCTAAAATGGAAAGACACGGATCCGATCCGATCTCGGGGACTACCAATTATTTTACATTAAGTAACACGCCGCCGCCCCCCCCCCAAGAAGAAATCAAACATTGCGCGAGACTAGAGCCTCTTTTGCAACATCTCCCCGATTTGCATTGAAACCCCCCCCCCGCGCTTGATGCACCCCCCACCCCAGCCAGCCCCCCCCTTGATGCCCTTTCCTGGGTCTCCCACCCCACAACCCCCTGGCCTTCCTCTCCACTGCCCTCCTTACCTGCCCTCCGGTCTCCCAGGGAGAAAATGAGCTCTTCTGCGCTCGCGGGGGCTCGAGCCGGCGCCCACTTTCGCTTTCGAAAGGGGAAATCCAGCCGCTTCCCTCCCCCCCCCCGCCCACGCGACCGCATTCCCCGCTTCGGCCACCAGAGGGAGCCCGCGCTCTTTGCTTTAAAAAACTCTATCAAAAGCGGTTCTCAAACTCCCCCCCTCCCCGGCTCACATTTTCAGAAAAAACGTTTGCTCGCGCCGCTACCATTTTTATTTTATTTTTGATACGAAATACATTGGAGAACAACTCGCAACAGTGCTTGATTTATAGCACAGGACGCAGATACTTTGTAATACGAGTGTGGGGCATCCAGGAAGTCTAAAACTATGGAGCTACAGAAGAACAGGAATCATTCCCAAAATATAATAATTATAAACGAGTCTCATACATATCATGTACCTCTATCAACTCCCTGCTAGATTTTATCAGCCACAATGGACAGTCCCGGATTTACAGAAGCCGCTCCAGTTTCTGATTTGATCCTAGATCCTAGTCCTTTTCCTTAGGACGCCCCTATTTTCATCAGAGAAATGTCAGAGGGTACAGAGTTATCTGACCCCGGAGCCAAGGAGATAAGCCTTTAGAAGACATCTGAAGGCAGCCCTGTATAGAGACGTTTTGTAATGTAATGTTTTGTTATTTTTTTATATGGCGTTAAGATGCCCAGAGTGGCTGGGGCAACCCAGTCAGATGGGTGGGGTATCCTATATAATAATATGCAAGTGTCCCTGCGTCCAGTCCCTGTGTCCCGTGTGTCCCTGGGGTACTGCGCATGTACCCCAGAGACACAGGGATTGGACGGAGAGACAGAACGCGCACACACGCGCGCTCTCCCCCCCCCACCTACCGTTTCCCTGCGGCCGCCAACTGCTGCTCCAAGCGAGGAAGTTCCTTCCAAGGGGCGCCTTGAAGGAGCGGGCGGGAGAGAAGAAGCACGTCTTTTGCCAGCAGTACAATTCTCTGTCCGCTTACACAGCAGTAAACCCCGCTGTCCCTATAGGATTGCTTCTCCCTCCCTCCACCCGACAGAGCCGGCATTTGGCTCTGTCAGGTGGGGGCAGGGAGAAGCAGAGGATCGGATTGCTTCTCCCTCCCCCCCACCCGACAGAGCCGGCAACCCCGGGATGTTCTAGCGCCGGCATCCTCAGTCTGCCGATGTGAACAAGAGGGGAAGAGTGAGAGCTGTGGAATGCCATCCTGCAATGTTGAAATTGCCATTGTAATTTCCACTCCCTTCTCCGTTGCCTCGCTCGCTTTCTCACCTCCTTGAACCTCCCCCGCCCTGTCCTTCTTTCTTCCTCTCCCCCCCCCCCCCCTGCACTCTGGGGTCTGATTAAACGAGAAGGAAGTTTGGGAGTGGAGGCTGCGAAGCTCTCCCTTTAAGAGGCAGCCTGCAACCACGAATTGTTGAAATTGTCATTGCAGGCTGCCTCTTAAAGGGAGAGCTTCACTTCCACACTTCCTTCTCATTTAATCAGACACCGGAGCACGGGTGAGCGAGGCAACCGAGCAGGGAGGGGACGTTTGAGGAAACCCTTCTTGGAATGGTTTAAAGCCACAGCGTCCCCTGGTAAAAGGCTGAGATTTCTTCACCAGCCCTGTTTACTTGCTACAGCCTTTCACCTTCTTCCCCCAGTGTCCTGCCAGGTTGGCCCCTGATCCTGTTATGGCACTTAGGTCTTTTATTGGGCAGATGATGAGACAACTTTATAGGGACAGGAAAAGGCTGGATCTTCCTGAAACTTTTTCTTTCTTTCTTGGCTTTCACGGGGTGGGTGGGGAGGATGAAAGGGTGTCGTTTCCTCCCTGTCACACAGCCTTTCACTTGATCGTGGAGAGTGACGCTGCCCCGTCAAGAAGGGGGACGCAGCTGGCCCCCCTCTTTCCCTCATCCCCCCCCCGCCAATATTTCATATTGTGTCTTCCGGGGGAGGGTCCCACACGATATATCTGCGCTTTTGGGCTTAGTCACAGGTGCATCGGTGATAGCAGCACTCCCGGGCGAGGGCAGGGCGCCGACTCTCTTCTCCTAGAATGTGAGAATTGGTGTTTTCTAGGCAGTGCCATCTGAAGTATTCGTATTCTTCCCCTGTGCACCATCAGTTCACTAAAGCATGAGACTCATTAATCTCAGGGAGTCAAGGATTCGAGCCCCACGTTGGCCAAAAAGAATCCTGCATTGCAGGGGGTTGGACTAGATGACCCTGGGAGTCCCTCCCAGCTCTATGATTATTCTATCCATATATTCTGAATTAAGTGATCAGGCATTGCTAATGTAATCGTCTAACTGCGGTCACTGAACCCTCCTGTCCAAACTGTTCTAAGGCTGCACCTCCGCTGCCCTTAGTACACAAGTTAAACATTATGTCTTATCATTAAAAGCATTTCTTTCTAGAGAGAGAGAGAGGGAAAGCCGCAGCCCCGCTGCTCCTCTCACATATCTTCTAGCGCCCGTTATTGAACGGGCTGAAATACACTAGTAAATAATAAAATCACTATCATCATTATGTAATAAGATGTCCCTGTTTTCATTGGGAAAATGTTGGGAGCATATGGAAACATAGAATTGTAGCATTGGAAGGGACCCCAGGAGTCATCTAGTCCAACCTCCTGTGATGGAGGAACCTCAGCTAAATCACACATGACGGACAGCGAGAGGGCGTATAACAGAGGATTGAAGGCACAGGTCAGTTCTGCGTCCAGGGAAGCTGTCTAACAGCTCCATCAAGTACACAGGCTGAGACTGTCTGCAAACTGTCTCGCCAGAGTGGGGCATGTTTCCTGCTTGGACTACTGCAATGTGCTCTACGTGGGGCTACCTTTGAAGGTGACTAACTAATCCAGAATACGGCAGCTACACTGGTGACTGGGAGTGGCCGTCGAGAACATATAACACTGGTCTTAAAATACCTATATTGGCTCCCAGTACGTTTCCGAGCACAATTAAAAGTGTTGGTGCTGACCTTGAAAGCCCTAAACGTCCTTGGCCCAGTATACCTGAAGGAGCATATCCACCCTCATCATTCAGACCAGACACTGAGGTTCAGCTCCGAGGGCCTTCTGGCAGTTCCCTCACTGCGAGAAGCAAAGCTACAGGGAACCAGGCAGAGGGCCTTCTCGGTGGTGGCACCCGCCCTGTGGAACGCCCTCCCACCAGATGTCAAATAGAAAAAACAACTACCAGACTTTTAGAGGACATCTGAAGGCAGCCCTGTTTAGGGAAGTTTGTAATGTTTGATGTTTTATCGTGTTTTTAATATTCTGTTGGGAGCCACCCAGTGTCTGGGGAAACCCAGCCAGATGGGTGGGGTATAAATAAATTAGGTAAAAGTAAAGGTATCCCTGACTGTTTGGTCCAGTCGCGGACGACTCTGGGGTTGTGCACTCATCTCGCTCTATAGGCCAGTGTTGAAGCATTGATTCTTCAACATCAACTTCGTTGGACTGTTCATGTTGTGTGGATGCCTGATGGTCGTCTTCCAAAGCAACTACTCTATTCTGAACTTAAAAATGGAAAGTGTAATGCTGGTGGTCAACAAAAGTGGTTTAAAGACTCTTTCAAGGCAAATCTTTAAAAATGTAGGATAAACACCAACAACTGGGAAACACTGGCTTGCGAGCGCTCCAGTTGGAGAACAGCCTTTACCAAAGGTGTCATAGGCTTTGAAGACACTCGAACTCAGGATGCAAGGGAGAAATAATAATAATAATAATAATAATAATAATAATAATAATAATAATTTTCAAAATTTATTTATTTATTTATTATACCCCGCCCATTTGGCCGGGTTCTCCCGGCCACTCTGGGCGGCTTCCAACAAAACATTAAAATACAGAAATTCATCAAACATTAAAAGCTTCCCTAAACACGGCTGCCTTAAGATGCCTTAACATGCTAGGAGGAAAGCACGCTTGGCAAATCTACACCATGATCAACTCCCGCCCGGAAACAGCTTCTGGGTCATGTGGCCAGCATGACTAAGCCACTTCTGGTGAACCAGAGCAGCGCAAGGAAACGCCGTTTACCTTCCCGACGGAGCAGTACCTATTTATCTACTTGCACTTTGCCTTGCTTTCGAACTGCTAGGTGGGCAGGAGCTGGGACCGAGCGACGGGGCTCACCCCGTTGCGGGGATTTGAACCACCGACCTTCCGATCGGGCTCTGCGGTTTAGACCACGGCGCCATGTGCACTGTGTCCTAAATATTTAAACAAATATTATTTATTTAATAATAATAATAATTTCTTTTATATTATTATTATTATTATTATTATTATATTCCTAGTCCCTGGTGTGGACAGTGCTGAGCTACGTGGACTGGAGAAGGCAGAACGAGGAATGAGTGACAGGCGTGGGACACCCCCCTCCCCATATCAGGATTGATCTACATGAACCCGCTGCATACACTTTATGTGGAAGGCAATGAGATGAGGAAGAAGTTCCAGACCCTGAAGTCCCCACAGCAAACCTAAACTGGGGAGGGTGTGGCATCGCCGGCATCTCAGAAACGGCTGTGCTTCGCTGTTTGGCTGTGCAGGACCGAGAGAGGCAGAAAACACCTCCCAGATCTTCTCAATAGCTTGATGAGCACAGCTGCTTCTTTAAAGGGTGTTGGAGAGCAGTTGAGGTTCCTGGAACTGCAATGCCACAGACACCTACGTGGGTGCAGATCCAAACCATGAGGACGTGAAGGGCTAAGAACAACTGTTGTGGTTTGACTCTGGAGAAAGCCTTTGGAGGGGCTGTGGTTCAGCATCAGAACATCTGCTTTTCATGCAGAAGGCCCCAGGCTCCATCCCATGGGCGTACCCAGCGAGGGGCAGGGAGGGGCAGCTGCCCCCCCAGAAGCAAAAAATGGGTACGCCCCTGCTCCACCCCCAGCGATTCCAGGTAGGACTGGGAGAGTCTCCCTCTCAGAAACACCTAGGGATCCTTGCCAGTCAGTGCAGGCAAGATTGGCTTCCTTCGCTCCTCTTTAAACAGCTCTCTGTTTAGAACCACGGTTCGGCAAAGGACGTGGCAGCAAGCCACCCTGGTGTGGCAAGAGAGGGTGACAAATGTGGCAGCAAGAGTCAAGGACAGTCAAGGACACTCCATTTTGAACTGGACTGCAGACTTTTGTAACATTTAAGGATTATTGCCTGCCTGATTTTCATCACTGCATTTGTTGAATCCTGGCAAGGCTTTTAATGTGAGTAAACTCGTGTTTTCTTGCTTGCTTAATCAGTCTGTGTGTGATTTCTTCTTTAAGAGTGAAACATAGAAGGGAGAAAAGGAATCCAAGTCTGCCTAAGGATCCTTGGATATCATAGTTGGTCTAGAAGATCAGTATGCAGATGACACCCAGCTCTACCTCTCTTTTAAATCAGAACCAGTGAAGGCAGTGAATGTCCTGTGTGAGTGTCTGGAGGCGGTTGGAGGATGGCTGGTGGCTAACAGATTGAGGTTGAATCCTGACAAGACAGAAGCACAGTTTTGGGGGGACAGGAGGCGGGCAGGTGTGGAGGACTCCCTGGTCTTGAATGGGGTAACTGTGCCCCTGAAGGACCAGGTGCACAGACTGGGAGTCATTTTGGACTCACAGCTGTCCATGGAGGCGCAGGTCAATTCTGTGTCCAGGGCAGCTGTCTATCAGCTCCATCTGGTACGCAGGCTGAGACCCTACCTGCCTGCAGACTGTCTCACCAGAGTGGTGCATGCTCTGGTTATCTTCCGCTTGGACTACTGCAATGTGCTCTACATGGGGCTACCTTTGAAGGTGACCCGGAAACTACAACTAATCCAGAATGCGGCAGCTAGACTGGTGACTGAGAGTGGCTGCCAGGACCACATAACACCGGTCCTGAGAGATCTACATTGGCTCCCAGTACGTTTCCGAGCACAATTCAAAGTGTTGGAACTGACCATTAAAGCCCTAAATGGCCTCAGCCCAGTATACCTGAAGGAGCGTCTCCACCCCCATCATTCAGCCCGGACACTGAGATCCAGCGCCGAGGGCCTTCTGACGGTTCCTTCATTGCGAGAAGTGAGGTTACAGGGAACCAGGCAGAGGGCCTTCTTGGTAGTGGCACCCACCCTGTGGAACGCCCTCCCATCAGAGGTCAAGGAAATAAGCAGCTATCCTATTTTTAAAAGACATCTGAAGGCAGCCCTGTTTAGGGAAGTTTTTAATATTTAATGCTGTATTGTTTTAACACTCGATTGGGAGCCACCCAGAGTGGTTGGGGAAACTCAGCCAGATGTGGGCGGGGTAAAAATAAATTATTATTATTATTATTATTATTATTATTATTATTATTATTATTATTACTATTATTATTATTACTATTATTACTATTATTATTATTATTTCCCAAAAAGCTCCTAAAGATAAACGGCAAACAGATGGTGATTTTACTCTGCTGAAAGAGGTACAGTATTTGCATTCTCACACAAGTGAGAAAAAGAGGGAGAATGATTAATAAATAAACTATCCTATCCTACTCATCTAAATCTATTCAACGAAGCTGTCATGGAAAAGCTTAACTTGAACTCAATAATTCCCAAATGTTCAGTCCAAGACCTCCCAATATGTGTATCCATTATGCTTCTTCAGACCAGTTAAAATCTTCTTTAAAACACCAGCACCGAATCAAAGACTTTATCAATTAAAATACTTTATTGCTGCCCCGTCATAAATGTAGCTCTGTCCCTTTCTGCCCTTCGCCCCTGAGTCTTGAAGCCTATCCGGAGTTCCTCGTGGTTCCCGGCCGCTCACTTCTTGGCTTCAGCGTACTGGTGGAGCAGATCGCTGACATCTGTGCGCCCGACCCGGATCCAGCCGTCTTCCTTCATGTGATACACTGCGTGGGGCAACAGAGCGGTACCACACCGGTGAGCATGTGCAAAAGTAAAGCAGGCTCTCACCGAACGAGGGGGATATGGGGCTGGGGTGGGGAAATGGCTGCAGAACAACGGTGGGGGGAGCACTTACTGTTCACCACACCGCCTGAGTAGGCATCGCGGTGGGTGGCGTACGAGATGGCCTTCCTGCCGAGTTCGTAGGCCTCCTCCACGCTGAGATCTGGGCGATAGCCGCTGTCCAGGATCCCATAGGCATAGCAATTCCCACTTCCCGTGGAAAAGATGGGACCACCAAGGCGTACCCCGTTATCGTCTATGTAGTAAAGTCCAGGACCCTAGAAAAAGAGGAAGAACCCGCAGGTCTGGCCTCTTTCGCCTCTGACCCCGGCCACTTCCACCCAAGTCCCCTGCCTAGCTGATCTCGCACCCACTCCCCACCCGCTCATTCCCACCCCACTCCTCGAAATCACAAAGTTGTTTCTCTTCCTCAGGCACTCATTCTGGCAGCACTTCCCTTGTGCCCCCCAAGAGCCACACTCTTCTTTCCAGCTTTCTCATCAGTCGTCATTGCTCCCCCTCTCATTCATCGCATTAAGAAAACAGGCTTACAAAGGCTGACTAGTGGCTTATGAAAGTCAGGAGATGCATCAATTTCCCACACAGCTCAGTTCCTCCTTGGGGGTCACCACGTGGCAGTGAGCTGTGCAAAGCTAGAAGAAGACTCCCCCCGCCAGCAGCTAACTCTCGAAATGAACCTGTGAACCCCCTGCACTAAACCTCTCTTGAAAATGTGCCCTGGGTGAGTTCCCGGCGGTATGATAAATAAATATTTATCAGCTACGTATACACCATAGATTCAAAGCAAAACCTCCTCCCCAAAAGAATCCTGGGAACATTAGTTTACTGACCCCCACAGAACAGATAATCAGAAACCTTTTTGTGCCTCCTCATGGAGAGGTCTGGAGGGCGGCAACACAAGAACAGGGCCTTCTCTGCAGTGGCTCCCTGCTTGTGGAATGCTCTCCCCAGGGAGGCTCGCCTGGCACCTTCATTACATGTCTTCAGGCACTAGGCGGAAACGTTCCTCTATAACCAGGCCTTTGGCTGATTCTATGGCCTTTTAAATATGTTTGTGGGACGGCGGGTTTGTTCTGGCTTTTATTATATGCTTTGTGGTCGCATTTGGTATTTTTATGTTGTGAACTGCCCAGTGATGTTCAGATGGAGGGCGAAATACATTTTACACGTCACCGGGGAAGACAGGTGAACTAATGCCAGTGTACTGGAACAATCAAGGATCATCAGTGTCTACCGGTAAGCAATTCTCTTCAACATCATCCAACTTCGTTGGACTGGCCATGTTTTGC
Organism: Zootoca vivipara; assembly: GCF_963506605.1. NCBI lineage: Eukaryota > Metazoa > Chordata > Lepidosauria > Squamata > Lacertidae > Zootoca > Zootoca vivipara. The sequence goes on from NC_083277.1 coordinate 5,970,442, forward strand.
GGATGCCTAATGATCATCTTCGAAAGCAACTACTCTATTCCGAACTTAAAAATGGAAAGCGTAATGCTGGTGGTCAACAAAAGAGGTTTAAAGACTCTCTCAAGGCAAATCTTTAAAAATGTAGGATAAACACTGACAACTGGGAAACACCGGCCTGTGAGTGCTCCAGTTGGAGAACAGCCTTTACCAAAGGTGTCATGGGTTTTAAAAAAATCCTTCCAGTAGCACCTTAGAGACCAATTAAGTTTGTCATAGGTATGAGCTTTCGTGTGCATCTGAAGAAGTGTGTATGCACACGAAAGCACATACCTATGACAAACTTAGTTGGTCTCTAAGGTGCTACTGAAAGGAATTTTTTTGTTTGTTTGTTTCGACTACGTCAGACCAACACGGCTACCTACCTGTAACTATGGGTTTTGAAGACACTCTAACTCAGGACGCAAGGAAGAAATGTGCTAAGAGGAAGGCATGCTTGGCAAACCCTCACCATGATCAACTCCTATCCAGAATCCTATGTCCCCACTGTGGAAGGACGTGTGGATCCAGAACTGGCCTCCAGAGTCACATACAGACTTACTGTTAAGACTGTGTTCATGGAAGACAATCTTACTCGGCTACGAGGGATCGCCAAAGAAGAAGATGTTCAGATGAAGGGCGGAATACAAATTAAACCAATAAATAAACTACGATTCCCAGAACCTTTGCAAACTACAGTTCCCAGGATTCGGGGGTTGGGTCTGCTGGCTTTAAATGTGCAGTGTGTATTTAGGCAGGACTTGGCTGGCAATGAATGAGGAGGAATCCTAGAATCCCTCTTCCACCCAGACTTCCTCTCTCATCAGAACATCCAGCAGCCCCTCCTTTGACTCACCCCTTTGACTCACCCCTCACTGTGCTCCCATTTTCCTGAGAGATCCCCCCCATTCTGCCTCCCCCAATTGCCCCCCCATGGTCACGTTGCTGGTACCTTCTTGTCCCAGCCACACAGCATGCTCCCCACAGACAGCCCCATCCCCCTGTACTCAACAAGCATGTTGGCCAGCAGTTTGGAAGCAGCCGAGGTGCTGATTCGCTCCTTGTTGCGTAAGTAGTACAATCTGCCGGAAGAAATAATAATAATAATAATAATAAATTTATACTCCACCCATCTAGCCGGGTTTCCCCAGCCACTCTGGGCGGCTCCCAACAAAAACACAATTAAACATCGAACATTAAAAGCTTCCCTAAACAGGGCTGCCTTCAGATGTCTTCTAAAAGTCATATAGTTGTTTATTTCCTTGACATCTGACGGGAGGGCGTTCCACAGGATGGCCGCCACAACCGAGAAGGCCCTCTGCCTGGTTCCCTGTAGCTTCATTTCTCACAGGGAGGGAACTGCCAGAAGGCCCTCGGAGCTGGACCTCAGTGTCCGGGCTGAACAATGGGGGTGGAGACACGCCTTCAGGTATACGGCGCCGAGGCCGTTTTAAAGGTCAGCACCAACACTTTGAATTGTGGAAGGAAGGAAGGAAGGAAGGAAGGGGAGAGGTACAGAGGGGTAGGAGGAGAACGAAAGGGAGAGTTGCTTTCTCCTCTTCTTTTTCATAACTCCATTGCCTCCGCAGTTTTCAGGTGGGCCAACGGCCAATCTTGAGGCCTCCCAAGTAAAACTGTGGCGGCTGAGCTCCCATGTCGGGGCTTCACTATCCTTCTGGAATCTTCTGTCTATTCAACCAGACCCAGGCTGAGCTCAAATTATAATCCATCGAGAGGAGGTATGGCCCGGTAATCTTTTGCTGTGACCTGCTGAGCTACCATTTCAAGAAGACCCGGGGGGGGGGGTCAAAATATTCACAATATAAGCGTACCAGCTTTCGGGATCTCCCGAACTCTTCATCAGACTAGGGCCTGGTGAAGAATTCTGCAGAACTCTCAAACCTGCACAACTGTTTTGTGCCATTTTGGTTGGCCTAATAAAAGGCATTACCTTAGAATGGATATTGGAGTTTTCTTATGGGTCAGCCCGGCTGCCTTTATACGAGCACACACTCAATAATTCATTTTTTTTCATTGCCCAGCCCTGCCCTGCATACAGGTGAAACTCGGAAAATTAGAATATCGTCGAAAAGTGCATTTATTTCAGTAATGCAACTTATTATTTATTATTTTTCTTTTACTTTTTACAAATGCTTTCTTTTGGAAATTCCACAGTAATAAAACAAATAGTTGCAATAATACAAAAATAAACATCACTATTACATTTCATTAATTACATTCCATTTATAATTGACCCGCCTAACAACAAATAATTACAATCACAACAAATAAAGGCTTGACATATCTTGCTTTGCATGTCATGCATCTATCTCGTATATTGGTTTCGCCTTTTAAGTTGCGTTACTGAAATAAATGCATTTTTGACGATATTCTAAATTTCCGAGTTTTACCTGTATTTGCGAGATGGGGAAAATACCGGCAGAAGACAGAGGTTTACTGAGCAACCCAGCAGAGGTTGGATGGCTACCTGTCTTGGATGCTTTAGCTGACATTCCTGCATCACAGGGGGTTGGACTAGATGACCCCTTGGGTCCCTTCCAACTCTACAAATCTATGATTCTAGGTACCTACCTACCTGCAGTGTTTGGCCAGGAGTCGCTCCCAGTACTGGCAATCTGCAGCACACCCAGACATGGTGCCCAACAAGTAAGGGTTGATCTCAATGACTTTGTTGACCACCTTTTCACCTATGGGGAAGAGAGTCGTTTGGGGGGGGGGTTCAAGCCAGCAGTGGGGAGCCTCTGCCCCCCCCCCAGTCTAGGCCTAGGTCAGCCAGGCCTCCTCCTCCATTTAATCTGTGGTGCCATTTCAACTCTCTATGTCCCTGTGGTTACTCACTGATATAGCTGCCAGCCGATGCCCGGGAATCGGTGGCGACGATGACGCCATGCTGGAAAGTGAAGGCCATTGTGGTGGTGCCATGCGCCAGCTCAATCCGCTGCCCGGTGCTGCCACTGCCCTCGCAGTGGACCTGCAGGAACTCAGAAGGCTGACGGGGGAGAGAGGAAGCAATGGCATATAGAAATGCTTAATGCTAAGAAATCTCTTTTATCTGCCGTCCGAAGCTACTTTTGAGACTTTTCTTTTGCAATACACAGCAACAATAAATTATCGCGATGTTTGGGTGCTTCCTTTCCTTTCAGGAGGACGGCCACAACACGCCCCCCCCCCCCACTCAAACTGGTATCAAGCTGAGCTTCAATGAAGAATGGGCCAAATTTACAGTATATTTGAAAGACCACTGTCAACACGAACTCTTTGGCAGGTTTTAACTAACTCTTCCCCTTCATGGATCACTGCCTTGTCGTGGCGAAGGGGCTTAAATAACTTAGAGAAGTTATGTTTTGACCAAACGTGATCCACCTGGAGAAGGAACTGGCAAGCCACTCCAGTATCCCTGCCAAGAAAACTCTATGGACAAAGACAACAGGCATATAAAAGTTATGACGCTGGAAGATGAGCCCCTCAGGTCGGAAGGCGTCCAACATGCTACTGAGGAAGAGCGGAGGACAAGTACAAGTAGATTCAGAGCTGATGAAGCGGTTGGGCCAAAGCCGAGAGGACGCTCAGTTGCGGATATGCCTGGAAGCGAAAGGAAAGTCCGATGCTGTAAAGAAAAATATTGCATAGGAACCTGGAATGTAAGAACCATGGATAGAGGTAAGCTGGATGTGGTCAAAAATGAGATGGCAAGAATAAATATTGACATCCTGGGCATCAGTGAACTAAAATGGAAGGGAATAGGTGAATTCAGTTCGGGTGACTATCATATCTACTACTGTGGGCAAGAATCCCGTAAAAGAAATGGAGTGGCCCTCATAGTCAACGAAGGGGAGTGCCAAAGAATGCTCCAACTACCGCACAATTGCGCTCATTTCACACGCTAGCAAGGTTATGCTTAAAATTCTACAAGGCAGGCTTAGGCAGTATGTGGACCGAGAACTCCCAGACGTGCAAGCTGGATTTCGAAGGGGCAGAGGAACCAGAGACCAAATAGCAAACATGCGCTGGATTATGGAGAAAGCTAGAGAGTTCCAGAAAAACGTCTACTTCTGCTTCATTGACTATGCAAAAGCCTTTGACTGTGTCGACCACAGCAAACTTTGGCAAGTTCTTAAAGAAATGGGAGTGCCTGATCACCTTATCTGTCTCCTGAGAAATCTCTATGTGGGACAAGAAGCTACAGTTAGAACTGGATATGGAACAACTGATTGGTTCAAAATTGGGAAAGGAGTACGACAAGGTTGTATATTGTCTCCCTGCTTATTTAACTTATATGCAGAATTCATCATGCGAAAGGCTGGACTAGATGAATCCCAAGCCGGAATTAAGATTGCCGGAAGAAATATCAACAACCTCAGATATGCAGATGACACAACCTTGATGGCAGAAAGTGAGGAGGAATTAAAGAACCTTTTAATGAGGGTGAAAGAGGAGAGCGCAAAATATGGTCTGAAGCTCAACATCAAAAAAACCAAGATCATGGCCACTGGTCCCATCACCTCCTGGCAAATAGAAGGGGAAGAAATGGAGGCAGTGAGAGATTTTACTTTCTTGGGCTCCTTGATCACTGCAGATGGTGACAGCAGTCACGAAATTAAAAGCCGCCTGCTTCTTGGGAGAAAAGCAATGACAAACCTAGACTGCATCTTAAAAAGCAGAGACATCACCTTGCCGACAAAGGTCCGTATAGTTAAAGCTATGGTTTTCCCAGTAGTGATGTATGGAAGTGAGAGCTGGACCATCAAGAAGGCTGATCGCCGAAGAATTGATGCTTTTGAATTATGGTGCTGGAGGAGACTCTTGAGAGTCCCATGGACTGCAAGAAGATCAAACCTATCCATTCTGAAGGAAATCAGCCCTGAGTGCTCACTGGAAGGACAGATCCTGAAGCTGAGGCTCCAATACTTTGGCCACCTCATGAGAAGAGAAGAATCCTTGGAAAAGACCTTGATGTTGGGAAAGATGGAGGGCACTAGGAGAAGAGGACGACAGAGGACGAGATGGTTGGACAGTGTTCTCGAAGCTACGAACATGAGTTTGACCAAACTGCGGGAGGCAGTGCAAGACAGGAGTGCCTGGCGTGCTATGGTCCATGGGGTCACGAAGAGTCGGACACGACTAAACGACTAAACAACAACAACAACTAACTCTTGCAATGATGCATAAAGGTAAAGGTAAAGGGACCCCTGTCCATTAGGTCCAGTCGTGACCGACTCTGGGGTTGCGGCGCTCATCTCGCTTTACTGGCCGAGGGAGCTGCCGTACAGCTTCCAGGTCATGTGGCCAGCATGACTAAGCAACTTCTGTTGAACCAGAGCAGCGCACGAAAACGCTGTTTACCATCCCGCCAGAGCGGTACCTATTTATCTACTTGCACTTCGTGCTTTCGAACTGCTAGGTGGGCAGGAGCTGGGACTGAGCAACGGGAGCTCACCCTGTCGCGGCGATTCGAACCGCCAACCTTCCTGATCGGCAAGCCCTAGGCTCTGTTGTTTAACCCACAGCATCACCCACATCCCAACGCAATGATGCATAGATGTTGGATATAATGGAAGATTGTAAATTAGATGGACTTATTATATGCAGTTACTTAAAGAACTCACGGAGGGGAGGGGGAAGTCCTGAGATTCGGAAGAATCTTGTGTTATTTTTACCATATGTGATTATAATTGTGAATGGAGTTGTATAATCAAACAAAAAACATTTAAAAAACAAAACAAACTGGTATCAAGCTGCCAGTGATGGATTTGGGCTTCTCAAATTTGAGCGGTGTCCTGTGCGATGCCAAAATTTGGCGCCGCCACCCACCTCCCGGCTTCTGCCCCAAGTCATTGCGGCACTTGCTGTGGGGGGCCTGGCTAGGCACCCCATCCCGTTTCGAAGTGACACATGTCAACCTCCCTCACAGATCTTTCAAGTGCTGGTGGAGCCCGGTGAGCAGCATTCTGCACATGCCCAAGGGCAGCGTCCTTCTCGGCAGGCAGGCGTTTTAAACGTAGTTAACTTTGCAAAAGACAAGGTCGCAAATCGTAAAATAAATCCCCAGAATTACAGCGAAGTCTTATCATAAGTAAGATATACCTGTAAAAGAAAGCCAGGCATTGCAGGACGCAGTAACAGAAACTCCCTATCCAACTCCTTTTGGGTCTTCTGAATTTTCACATAACAATGGGAAATGGGGCTCTATCTATGCCACTAGCCAAAGGGACAGCCCATCTTTCCAAAGGAAAGGGGGACCCCCCACCCTTCCTTGCTAGACCCAGCTGGTTACACTGGAAGGAATGCACTTCTGATATGCAGGTTAAACCCGATTTCATCAGCTTGGAGTTGTTTTAGGGTTGCTGCTTTTAAAGAGCTGTAATCCCACCAGCGCTTTCTTGAAATTTAGCACAAATCAAGCAAGGAGAAAGTTCAGTGAGGCGCACATGGGCCCAGAGACAGATGCTACAACAGTACTGAACAAATACAAAACCACAGCAGCCTCTAGGTTGAGAGAACAAATGACAGAGGGCTGGGGAGGGAGCCCCGTTTAGGGAAGTTTTTAATGTTTGATGTTTTATTTTATTTTAAATATTTTGTTGGAAGCTGCCCAGAGTGGCTGGGGAAACCCAGCCAGATGGGGGCGGGGCCCCAAACTGTCACCGCCCAGCAGAAGGCGGCGGACAGGGATCACTCGCTGGCGTTGGAAAGGCACTCTGCACGCGCTCAGAGACTATCCCCCATGGTTCCCCCTTCAGTCACCGGACTGCTGCGCCGAACCGCAGTGGCCCTCCCGCCTCTTCTTCGCCCCTCTCCCCGCCTCCCGCTTCGGCCTCACCTGCCTCCCGGGGGGCACGGCGATCTGGGGCTTCTCCACCCCAAAGGCGTAATGCCCGGCTGCCCCCGGCCTTGGGGTGGCGGCTCCTCCGAGCGGGTTCCAGTCCCAAGCGCCGCGCTCCAGTCTGCAAATGTCGAGGAGCGCCATCGCCGCCGCCTCGCCTCTTTCTTCTCAGTGAAAGCGAAAGCGACAGCGCACGACCCGTGTCCTTCCTGCCTCCCCCCCCCCCGCCTCTCCTCTCCTCCTTCTCTGCCTCTTCTCCGTGCGCCACGTCGGGGAAGGTCAAGGGCGCGCTCGAGGAGGCTGCCGGGGAAGGAGCAGGGCGCACGCTTGGGGAGAGGCGCGCACCGAGGGGACCCTATCCAAACTGACCCCAGTTCCACCCTCTTTGTTGGAGGGGGCGGGAGAATCTGGGGAATGAAGTGGGGCAGCTGGGGGGGGGAAGAGAAAATCCCCTCCCATCCCTGCAGGGATGAATGGATAGGTTTTCACGATGTCCGGTTCTGTAAATTTTTGCCATGACCCTTTGGCTAGCTCCAGGCTCATAGCGTCCCAGCTCTGGTTTTGATTGCTTGTTTTGTTTGGAAACGGTGTTTTGCGAGCTTTGCTTTGGCGAAAACGTAGCTCACAGTGTGTATACACACGTGAACAAGATCACGTGGAGAAAGTGGACAGGGAAGGTTTTCCCTCCATCTCCCACGACGGCAGAATTCGTGAAGCTGAAGGTTGAAAGCCCTGCAAGAGGGTCCGCTCTGGATTATGGCACAACACCAGTCACTGGGTTGGGAGCAGACTTGACTTCAACAGGCCATCCTGGTTTTTTAAAAAATAAAAAAATATAAAAATCTCCAGCATGCAGCTTCAATCACAGTAAAATGAAGAGCGGCTTCTTTTTAACCTGATCCTCATCAAGAGCTCCGCGGGATGATAAAAACTCCCTAGCCTTTATTATGCTCAGGGTTGCAGCCTGATGGGGGCACTCTCTAGCACAGAATTCGTGAAACACTTTCAATAACAGCTACAAATCGATTCAAAAGCGAGCAACCCATGCAAGCAACCTGCTCCTTTCAACCGCTAGGTGGCGCTGGCTACACGCGCCGCGGCCGCCAGCAGGTGGAATGCCCGACGGTTCCAACCTTGCGTGACCGAATTTACCCAGCAACCGATGACGCGTCCCATGCCTTTTTCATCCATTGGTTCGGCGGGGCACCGCTAGGATGATCAGCTCGGCGGAGTGCCAGGCGCTGTACTAGGAGGGGCGGGAGGAGAGGAAACCACACGGGCCGCTTCCCGCCTCTTAGATCGACGCGAGAGAGGAAAAAGAGAAGCAACAGATCGCCATTGTTCTTGCCCTTCCCCCTTGCCTTCCTGACCAACCCACAAAGTCCACCTTCCAGGCCCCATGAAATCCCAGCTCTGCAGCAATTGCAATCATATTAGATTCTGGACTTTTGCATTATTTCATTGATTTCAAAAGCGGCCCGTCCTGCTGTTTCTGCAGAATGAGGCGCTGGATAGCTTGCCCCCTTCCCCAGTCCTGCCCTTAGCACACACATCCCACTCCCCTTTGCAAAGAACCACTTTCCTAGCAAAGAATCGCCAACTTGCTTCTCCAAGCAGGGCTCCTGTGCCTTTGACTGCAGTGCAAGAACAAAACTTCTGCCAACTCTGTCCTGGGAACAGCTGCACTAGGTGGATTCCTGCCCGTTGTGTAGCTCTTGAGGCCAGACGGGAAATTCTCTGTCCTTGGAAAGGACAAGCCAAACACTCCCTGAGCTGGAAGTTAATTATATCCTTGGGGTTTTCCCTTGATGTCATGCCGCAAGACTCTGGAGCTTGGTAATGAATGGGCAGGAAACATTTATGCACACCATATAATACAGTGACTCTTCTGGTCAGAATCTTCTTTGACCATTGGCCCTGCTGGCTTCTGATAGGGGTTGGGAGTTCAACAACATCTGGAGGGCCACAGCTTCCCTAACCCAGCCCTAATGATTTTTTTCATGCCCTATAGTTTTCCATTCCTGCTGATGTTCACCTTTGCTCAGTCCCGGAAGTAAACTGGCTCTTTTTCCACTGGAAGAGGCGACCAAGAGGAGACAGGACAGCCATCTTCAATTAACTGCTCTGGAGGTAGGACTCGAACCAAGGGCTTCACGTTAACAGAATGGAGATTCTGACTCAACTTTCTCACAGTAAGAGCTGTTCAAAAGTGGAACGGTCTCCCTCAGGAGGTGGTGGACTCTGCTTTCCTGGGAGGTTTCTTAAACAGAGGTTGGATGGCCATCTGTCATGGATGCTTTCATTGAGATTCCTGCCTTGCAGGGGGCTGGACTAGATGACCCTCAGGGTTTAAAGGTAAAGGGGCCCCTGACGATTAGGTCCAGTTGTGGACGACTCTGGAATTGTGGCGCTCATCTTGCTTTACTGGCCGAGGGAGCCGGCGTACAGCTTCCGGGTCATGTGGCCAGCATGACAAAGTCGCTTCTGGCGAACCAGAGCAGCACACGGAAACGCCGTTTACCTTCCCGCCAGAGTGGTACCTATTTATCTACTTGCACTTTGATGTGCTTTTGAAGTGCTAGGTGGGCAGGAGCTGGGACTGAGCAATGGGAGCTCACCCCGTTGCAGGGATTTGAACCGCTGACCTTCTGATTGGCAAGCCCTAGGCTCTGTTGTTTAACCCACAGCGCCACCCACGTCGGGGTTTACATGTGCACAAATTCTTGCCTTTCTGAAGCAACAGGTGATGCTTAACCCTACCATCCTGTGAGGTAGGGTTAGGCAGAGAGGCAGCAACTGCCCCGAGGTCACCCGGTGAGGGGATTCAAACTGCCCCCATCTGCTGACAACCTTCCAATTACCTGTTGCGGTGGAATAACTTTTAACCACCTGGTGCCCTGAAGATGCTGGACTGCAACTGATGGCCTGATGGTTGTTGCAACCGAGGGTACCAGAGTAGTGAAAGCTAGCTGGGCCAGGGGTGGGAGAGATGAGAAAAACAGGATGATCATAGTTTATACGATATACATCAGCCATATAGAAAGGTTTCTTCATTGTCCTGGGGTAATAAGATCCATTCTTTACAGTGAAACATAGCTGCCAACCCTCCCTTTTTTGTGGGAAACTCCCTTATTCTAAGCCACAGCTGTCAACTTTCCTTTTTTTTGCTGGAAATTCCCTTATTCCAGTGCCTTTTCCCACTACTATCTTGGATTGTTAGATATACCATAGACTGTCCCCAGGACAGGTGAGGCTGCTGATCCCTTATTTTCAAATCTGAAAGTTGACAGCTATGCAGTGAAAAACAGCAAAAGAGCAAAACCGCATAAAAAGTGTATTTTAATTTACACACACCTAAGACAAAAGCACATTTCTCTGGTCACACACATAAGAAACACACAAAAACAAATGTCCCCCCCCCCTCGAAAACAAAACAAAAACCTCAACATTTTAAGCATCTGCCTAGTCCTGTTTGAGGGGGGGAAATAATGTCTCAGAGTACAGCTTTTTAGGAAGCCCCCATAGAGCTCTCCATCTCCATGTTATTGCATAAATACAGAATGGAATTTGATACCCATTGCCAATTTTGCCGTTAGGTAGGGGGTGGCAGCTGCCTCAGGAACTGGTGGGCCAGGCTCCCCCTCTCTCAATAAAGCTGATCTATTGTCCCTCTATGAGGCGTCTCCTCTCTTAAAGTTACATTCCACCTTTTGCTCCAATGAGCTCATCGTGGCATTCCTGGTTCTCCCCCTCCTCATTTTATCCTAACAGCCCTGCGAGGTAAGCTAGGCCAAGCCTAAGTTCATCAGCTGAGCTTCAGGGCCGAGCAGGGATTTGGACCCAGGTCTCGACACCCTTAACCCTGACACCCTGGGAGAAGCGGGGCCTGTTTACGTGGCACACAAGTGTTTTAAACGTATGGCACGGATGCAACCAATGCCTGAATAGAGGGGAGGTGTACCGCTTTGTAGAAAACCTTTGTATTGTATGATTGAAATATAGCCTGCACCATATAAAGGAAAGCGCCGCTTCCATGGCTTCACCCAATCTGTCAGGCGGCCCCCGGAAGGCTCCCCATGAGGGACTGCGGCCCTTGGGCATGAAAAAGGGTTCTCCACTCCTGACCCACTCCAGAATGCGGCAGCTAGACTAGTGACTGGGAGTGGCCGCCAGGACCACATAACACCGGTCCTGAGAGATCTACACTGGCTCCCAGTACGTTTCCGAGCACAATTCAAAGTGTTGGGACTGACCTTTAAAGCCCTAAACGGCCTCGGTCCTGTATACCTGAATGAGCGTCTCCACCCCCACCATTCAGCCCGGACACTGAGATCCAGCACCGAGGGCCTTCTGGCGATTCCCTCGTTGCGAGAAGTGAGGTTACAGGGAACCAGACAGAGGGCTTTCTCGGTAGTGGCACCCGTCCTGTGGAACGCCCTCCCAGCAGATGTCAAGGCAATAAGTAACTATTTTACTTTTAGAAGACAACTGAAGGCGGCCCTGTTTAGGGAAGTTTTTAATGTTTAATGTTGTACTGTTTTAATATTTGGTTGGAAGTCGCCCAGAGTGGCTGGGGAAACACAGCCAGATGGGCGGGGTATAAATAATAAATTATTATTATTATTATTATTATTATTATTATTATTATTATTATTATTCAGATTCACAACCTTCCAAAGCTGCTCACAAGAACCGAAGCGATTAACCAGCTCACTTTTTTTTTACAGTATGGCGTACAAAACAAAATGGAGGGCACCACCCAGTTGACAGGGCTACAGTTAGACCTCGACTGCCCGACCAAGTGACTTTTGTGCATGGCAAGGGACCTCAGGCAGCAAAATCTGTTGGGATGGCTCTGATAGTGAGGGGAAATGTGGGGTGAGAAGAAGGTCAAGCAAGGACACCTCCTGCAGACAAGAGAGGGGGGCCACCTCTGGGTTGACGTAAGGGAGGCAGAGAGGATTATGGGATTGAAGCCTCTGCCCAGTATGATTCCCAAGCACCCGTTTTAAAACCCCAGTCATGCCGATCTTTTATGAAAAGATAGCGATTAACAAATGTGTAACGGCCTCCGCCAGGGGTGCCAACTCGAATAAAATATTTTGGGGTGGGGGAGCCAGGCAAGCCTTGCCCCCACATAGTCAATCACAAGATGTGGCCCAAAACATACGAACAACTCCAGATGTAAAGATATGCGTTTCGAAGAGCTGGAATTTTGTGGGGTTGCCCCTCTCAGATATAGGAGATGCCTTGAAATAAAGATTACTATTTTCATGGAGAAATTAGGAGCAGAGGAAGCTGCCTCATACGGGAGTCAGAGCATTGGGCCCATCGATCTCAGTACTGTCTACACTGGCTGGCAGCAGCAGGTCTCCATGGTTTCAGACAAGGGAGTGTTTTTACCTATTCACAGAGGACTGAACGTGGGACCTCCTGCAGGCAAAGCAGAGACCTTTGGTCCCAGCAAGGTTTTGTCTCCTCAGATCTTTTGCCTTAGCTGAGGTGACGAGCTGCAGCCTGGTGGATTGGGTACATGCCAGGCATTTTCCCATCCCTCCTGCCAAAAGAGGAGGCAGTGATGATGGGCAACAACCCCATAGGTCTAGGCCAGGAACCCTCCATCAGTTCTGAACCCACTATAGATGCTCGTGGTCCACGTCAACAAAGTTGTTGCCCTCGGCTCCATTCTGCTGCTTCTGCACCAGCTGCCAGTAGACACCCTTCTTTCCCATCAGTTCCAGGTGGGTCCCTTCCTCCTGGATCTCCCCATCTTCCATGACCAGGATGCGGTCAGCACGCTCCACGCTGCGCAGGCGGTGGGAGACGAGCAAGACAGAGTGCCTGTGGCGAGCCTCCCCTTCGTAGATCTCCTTCTCTACCTACGGAGTAAAGAAAAAAGGAGTTTGCTCGCAGGGAGGTAGCCAACTCCTGCCCCTTACCCCAGTTGCCTCCTGAGTTGTTTTTGGGGGGCTCCTGTGCCTTAAATGAACAATACATCAGGAAAAGCAGCGTTTCCTTTTCTTTCTTTCTTTCTTTTTTAATAAAATTTATTTATTTGGTTTTTCAAATCAAAATTTTACAGTCACAACTTACAACATAAAAACAAGATTCCAAGGAATCTCTTGGACTCCCCTCCACCCTTTTGTGCAGGGCCGACGCTTCCATTTAGGCAAACTAGGCCATTGCCTAGAGCGCTGAAATGGAGGGGGTGCTGGACAGCCCGCCCGCCGCTGCCCAGTGCCGCCTGCAGGGCCGTCTCTGGGCTGGGGAAGGAGGACAACGCGGGAGGCGATCCTCTGAGGCCGCCACTGCTCAGCGGGAAGGAAGGGGTGGCGCCCAGAGGTGCCTGCAGCTTCTGATTGGCTGCAGGAGATTCCTGCAGCCAATCAGAAGCTGCAGGCACCTCTGGGCGCCGCCCCTTCCAGCACGGCTTCTGATTGGCTACGGCTTCTGATTGTAACCAATCAGAAGCTGCGGTCGCCTCTGGGCGCCGCCCCTTCCTTCCTGCTGAGCAGCGGCGGCCTCAGAGGAGGATCGCCCCCCGCGTCGTCCTCCTCTCCCAGCCCGGGCCCAGAGACGGCCCTGCAGGCGGCACTGGGCGGGCTGGCCAGCGCTGCTCACCATGCTGCTCAGCGGGAAGGAAGGGGCGGCGCCCAGAGGCGACCGCAGCTTCTGATTGGCTGCAGGAGATTCCTGCAGCCAATCAGAAGCTGTGGGCGCCTTTGGGCGCCGCCCCTTCCAGCACGGCTTCTGATTGGCTACAGAAATATCCTGCAGCCAATCAGAAGCTGCGGGCGCCTCTGGGCGCTGCCCCCTCCTTCCCGCTGAGCGGCCGAGAGCGGGAAGGAAGTGGCAGCGGCATGGAGACTGCCTTCACTGCCCATGCCAATTAGCTACCTCCACAAGGTAAAAAAGGGAAGCCCCTTTTATTTCTTCCCCCTTCCCCGAAGCTGCTGGTGCGTGTGTGTGCGTGTGTGAGGCCCCGTTTCTTCGGGTTCAAGGGGGTTCATTCACAAGTGGGGGGGGGAGGATAAGGAGGAGAAATGGCGGCAACGGTGCGCCTCAGCCGGTTCTCAATCTTTTTCTTGAAATATGATTGGCCGGGACGCAAAAAACCCTAGCACCGACCCTGCTTTTGTGGGTCTCCTGTTCTTAATCATTTCCCCAAAATCTTTTACCTCTCCATTTTGTCCAAAATTCTCCATTAAACTACAAGTGCTATTCCAACCCTAAAGTACAGTAAAGGGTAAAGGTAAAGGGACCCCTGACCATTAGGTCCAGTCGTGACCGATTCTGGGGTTGCACACTCATCTCGCATTATTGGCTGAGGGAGCCGGCATATAGCTTCCAGGTCATGTGGCCAGCCTGACAAAGCCGCTTCTGGCAAACCAGTGCAGCACATGGAAACGCCGTTTACCTTCCCGCCGGAGCGGTAGCTACTTATCTACTTGCATTTTGACGTGCTTTCGAACTGCTAGGTTGGCAGGAGCTGGGACCGAACAACGGGAGCTCACCGCTGACCTTCTGATCAGCAAGCCCTAGGCTCAGTGGTTTAACCCACAGCACCACCTGGGTCCCTACTAACAATTTTAACTGTTTACAATGGCTTTTCAGATAAGTTATAAAATTTCCCCATTCCTTATTAAAAATTGTGGTCTTCCTGATCATCATCATCCCAACATGAAAGAGGCTGTGGGATGGATTTTTTATTTCTCCCCCCCCCCAAGCATGGTGTTAAGCGTATGGTCACCCCAGCCTGCAAAATCTTCCCGCAAAAGGGGTGAAGAGGGAACATCCGTCTATCCCCATGGCCCCTAGGCATGAAAGCCAAAGGGGGAATTGCTGCAATGACCATCTACTTCTGTAGGTATCTGACCCCTTTTCTAGAATATCACAGTAGAGGCATCCAGCGCCTCTGGGCTTCTACCCCTCCATGGGCCTAACTTACCTGCTGCTGGCTCTCCATATCAAGGGCGCTCGTGGCATCGTCCAAGATCAGCACTCGGGGGTCTCGGATCAGAGCCCGGGCAATGGCGACCCCCTGCCTTTGGCCACCGGAGATCTGGCCCCCGGTTTCTCCAGCATCTGCAGGGAGGAACAGAAATGGCAGTCATGGGGAGACACTTCAGGAATTCCTTTCCTTTTCCAAGAGAACTAGGACAGTTTCTTGCCTGAAACCTTGGAGAGCTGCTGCCAGCCAGTGTACACATTACTAAGCTAGATAGACCAAAAGTCTGAATCACTATCAGACAGCTTCCTATGTTCCCTGAGACTTTCTAGGTCAAACTACCAAGAAATCTACCCACCGCTCAGACCCCCAAGACCAGGCTTCCTCAAACTCGGCCGCTCCAGATGTTTTGAGACTACAATTCCCATCATCCCTGACCACTGGGTCCTGTTAGCTAGGGATCATGGGAGTTGTAGGCCAAACACATCTGGAGGGCCAAGTTTGAGGAAGCCTGCCCAAGACTTTCCCTTCCCTTTTGGCAACCAATATTCAATGCAGGGCTGGCCCACCCACAAGGCGAAGTGAGGCTACTGCCTCAGGCAGCAGGATTCACCAGGGCAGTGGATCCTGATGTTGATCTTTCTCCTTGCCTTGTTCCCAATGTAGATCACCCCTTGCCCCTTCTTCCCTGGTGGGGAGGGGGGAATCCTTTAGGAATCTGTCTCTGGTGCCAAAATGTTTTGGGCCAGCCCAGATCCATTGCTACCCCATCCCATGGCTGGCAGGGCTGTGGGGCAGATGGTTCATAGAATCATAGAGTTGGAAGAGACCACAAGGGCCATCCAGTCCAACCCCCTGCCAAGCAGGAAACACTATCAAAGCATTCTTGACATATGCCTGTCAAGCCTCTGCTTAAAGATCTCCAAAGAAGGAGACTCCACCACACTCCTTGGTAGCAAATTCCACGGCTGAACAGCTCTTACTGTCAGGAAGTTCTTCCTAATTTTTAGGTGGAATCTTCTTTCTTGTAGTTTGAATCCATTGCTCTGTGTCCGCTTCTCTCTTCTCCAGGCTAAACATACCCAGCTCCCTAAGCCGTTCCTCATAAGGCATTGTTTCCAGGCCTTTGACCATTTTGGTTGCCCTCTTCTGGACACGTTCCAGCTTGTCCGTATCCTTCTTGAACTGTGGTGCCCAGAACTGGACACAGTACTCCAGGTGAGGTCTGACCAGAGCAGAATACAGTGGTACTATTACTTCCCTTGATCTAGACGCTATACTCTTTTAACTTTCTGGGAGCCACATCCTGGTGATGGGCGGGGCCAGAGGGAAAAAGTGGGCAGAACAATGAATGTATGGTTGCCTGGGCCTAAATGTTTGCATTTGGCTGGCAGAAGCTGAACTGAAACAGAATCCCTGACAAAGGAGCCTACGTTTCATGGTACGTCCCACTGAGATTCCAGGGCAGGGGCGAAACCAGACTTATTTCCCCCGGGTCAAAGACCCAGTTTGGCACTCCCTGATACACAGTTGCACACGCACGCACGCACACACACACACAAGCTGGGAGCCTCAATGACGCCCCTCTGGAGGCTTCACCCAGGGCAAAAAACAACAACCGGCTAGTCCTCCAGGGTTTTGTTTTTGTGGTTTTTTTTTTTTAAGGAAACAAGAAAGCTAATATTTATTAAAGGAAATGCCAAACAAATAGAACTAGGGGTCTTTCCTAGCAGGACTGCCATATTTTGAAGAGCAAAAAAAGAGGGCACATTTGCCAACTTCTACTTTTAACTGTGGATCACTCTCATTTTTAAAAAAGAGGACATGTCCTAGGAAAAATAAGACATATGGCAACCCTAGATGGAGGTGCAACAAGCCATATTGCATCTCAAGAGGAGAGAGAGCCAAAGCATGCCTACTCTCAAGAGGGAAGCAGGAAGTGAGGTCAGCAACCCTAAGAATATCAGTCAATAATGCTGAAGGACACTGACACAGGTCAGTGGAAGGAGGGCGGTCTAGGACAGCCCTCCAGATATTTTGGACTACAACTCCCATCTTCCCCGACCACTGGTCTTGTTAGCTAGGAATCATGGGAGTTGTAGGCCAAAACATCTGGAGGGCCGCAGTTTGGGGATGCCTGGTCTAGGTCATTTGGAGGTTCCTTAATTTACCTTGTTCTCATGCAGATGCATCAGCCTTCGGTGCAAGCCAAGTTAAACCCCCACACTTGCAACACCTGTCCAGACAGGGAGAGGTCTTTTCCAGAACTGGTTACTCCTACTGAATTCTTTTGGTTAGGTGAACCCAGAACCCTTCTACACACAGAGCATCTGCTCTGCCCCTGAGCCACAACCCCTCCCATGGATTCCTTACCAGGGTTAGATGGGGATTTGCATAACTGGGAGGGTCCAAGGAGGGGGTCCCTACCTGTGTCATAGCCGCAGCTCATCCTGGCAATGAATCGATGTGCCCCCACTCGCCTGGCCACCCTTGCCACTTCCTCCCGACTCTTCTCCCCTAATCCGTAAGCAATGTTCTTGTGCAGGGACCGGGCAAAGAGCACCGGGCTTTGGCTCACCAGCGCCACCTGCAGGGAGGGCAGAAGAGTTTGTTAAGAGAATCTGGAAGACTTTTCTTTATTCCAGGTTATTGCCAAGGAGAACCCAACGCTCCATGCATAGACTAGGGAGGAAGAGGAGTTCATTTGGCTTGCTGATCCAACACGTCTAAACTTGCTTGCTGATTGGAATGTGAGTCCTGGTTGGATCACACACTTTTTAAAAGGGGGGGGGGAACCATGAAGAATTTTCAAACTATATACAACTATCCAATAAGAATCTAGATCACAAGCTTACAGAATTCATAGGGGGAAAAGCTTCAGAACTAGGGATAAATTGGGGACAATGCACTTCTCAAGCATTTGCGACAGTTTATGTGCACAAAAATATTCTTTCCGTAAGAGACGTGTACTAAATGTGGGTTTCAAAGATGGAAGGCCTTGAGAAGCATGCATCTTACGCATGCATTACAAGTGTGTACAAAATGCGTACAACATGAAGACTTTTTGTGCACTCTTCTTTTAAAAAAATATGTACAACTCGGAACGGACCTATGACTGAGCATCAGGACTAAACTATGACAGAATTAATCCATCCTTCGCATGGAACTCAAAAGTGGTTCTAAAGTGACTCCAGCTGGAGAAGGGGAGGCTCAGAGGCGGATGGAGCAAAACAAAGGCTGCAAATTGCCCTCTGCTCTCAACAGGCGTTTCCCTGTGTTGCATAAGATGATGCAGATTGCAAAAGGAGCTCAAAAGGAGCCCACCTCCACCGCCCTATCTCCCTACGCCCCTGCAGGGAAGGCACCTTCGCTATTTATTCTGGGGCGAGATCCTACCTTACCTTTTCATGCAGGAAACGGTGGTCGTATTTGCTCAGCTCTCTGCCATCCAGGGTCACCTGCCCTCTCTGGGGCTCGTAGAACCGCTCCAGCAGAGCCACAAGGGTGCTCTTGCCTGACCCCGAAGGGCCCACCAGGGCCGTCACCGTGCCAGGGCGCAGCTCTAGGGACACTCCCTGTGGGCAGGAGAGAATGAAATAGGCTCAGGTATGCCAAGCGGTGGCAGTGTTGGGGGGGGGGTCAAACATACGGTACTGCGCATTATCAATGTCAGTTTTGGGGGTCCCAAAAGATGCAGAAATCTTTTGCCTGATGCAGGACTTGAACCCACGGCCCTGAGATTGAGAGTCTTGTGCTTCACTGACTGAGCTATCCAGCTTTATTATATTCAGGTTCCCTCTCTAAGAGTCTCCGCTGGCCTGCCCAAAGTTCTATTTGTGCCCCCTTCCTGAGGCTCTGCTTCCTGCTGTTATGTATTCATTTGTCTGTGTTTGCCTGAGCTTGAATCTGGACTAAGGATTCTGAGCTGCTGTGTTCTGATTTGATACATGATGTCCAATCACAGAACATTTCAGGATTTGGGCCTCTCCCATTGGCCCTTGAACTCTTGAGTCGTGATTCGCAGTTTGGAAGTCTAGACAGCCAATCATGTTGGGAGTGGGAGTGGCCCAGGCTTTCTGGGCAGTCGCTTTGCCATTTCCCAGTTATGTAGCTCAATAAAGGTTCTTGCTGTTATCACTGTGTCTTGCCTTGTGGGAATCCACCTACACTTCACCCCCCCCCCCAATCCTCAATCCCGTCTTCTTCCTTCCCTTTCCCTCCAAGTACCTTCAGCACAGGAGGGCCTTCCCGGTTGGGGTAGGAGAATGAGATGTCTCGCATCAAAACGTGCCCCTTCAGATCCTGGGGTGTTAGCGTCCCCAAAGAGCTAATCTGGGGTGTCCGGTCAATGTACTCAAAAAGCTTCTCAGAGGAGCCCACAGCTTTTTGTACACGTGGAGAAACATCGAGGAGGACCTTCAAAGAGGGGAAGGAGAAAATATCTGATGGAGGATATCTTTGGTACGCAGGCTGAGACCCTACCTGCCCGCGGACTGTCTCGCCAGAGTGGTGCATGCTCTAGTTATCTCTCACTTGGATTACTGCAATGCGCTCTACGTGGGGCTACCTTTGAAGGTGACCCAGAAACTACAACTAATCCAGAATGCGGCAGCTAGACTGGTGATTGGGAGCAGCTGCCGAGACCACATAACACCGGTCCTGAAAGACCTACATTGGCTCCCAGTACGTTTCCAAGCACAATTCAAAGTGTTGATGGTGACCTTTAAAACCCTAAACGGCCTTGGTCCAGTATACCTGCAGTAGCGTCTCCACCCCCATCATTCTGCCCGGACACTGAGGTCCAGCGCCGAGGGCCTTCTGGCGGTTCCCTCACTGCGAGAAGCCAAGTTACAGGGAACCAGGCAGAGGGCCTTCTGGGTAGTGGCACCCGCCCTGTGGAACAGCCTCCCACCAGATGTCAAAGAGAAAAACAGCTACCAGACTTTTAGAAGACATCTGAAGGCAGCCCTGTTTAGGGGAGCTTTTAATGTTTAACAGAGCATTGTATTTTAATCTTTGTTGGAAGCCGCCCAGAGTGGCTGGGGAAACCCAGCCAGATGGGCGGGGTATAAATAATAAATTATTATTATTATTATTATTATTATTATTATTATTATTATTGGAGCCAGGGGCCAGGTCATTGGTCCCTCAAATTCAGTATTGCCTGCACTGATTGGCAGCAGCTCTCCAGGGTCTGTGGCGGGAGAGGATTCTCAGACCTAGCTGGAAATGTTGCCAGGGACCTCAGCACCTTTTCCTCTCCCCTAGGTGGGTCTTTGCTCTCCTGAACCCGCTTCCCAAGCCCTGCTGTGCGTCCCTGGCCCCCAAAATAAAAACGTACCTTCACTGCTGTGGAAAACTCCATTTCGTAGAGGACAAACGTTACAAGTTCTCCGCTGCTGACGCTTCCCAAAGTGACCAGGCGCCCTCCATAGTAGAGAATCCCCACCTTGAGAGCCAAGCCTGAGAGCTGGAAAGGGAAAAAGGGGCCTCAGGGATGCTTGAAGCTGAGCAATCCAGAGTCAAACCGGTCACCTGCCCAGCTCAGTATGGCCTACACCAGGCATCCCCAGACTTCGGCCCTCCAGATGTTTTGGACTACAATTCCCATCTTCCCCGACCACTGGTCCTGTTAGCTAGGGATCAAGGGAGTTGTAGGCCAAAACATTCTGGATGGCGGCAGTTTGGGGATGCCTGGCCTACACTGACTGCCAGCGACTCCCCAGAGTTTCAAGGCAGGGGTCTCGTCCAGCCCTACTTAGAGGTAATGTGGGATTCACCTACGGTACTACTGTACATACAAAGGAGATGCCCTGCCACTTGACCACATTGCCTTCCCTTAAAGGTAAAATAATATGCCGGACCTCATGGTTCTAAAAATCTGTTTAAACTGGAACAAGGAAGCAGATGCTGTCACTGAGCAATGACCCACCCTGGGAGGCCCCACATCCTTCCCTCAGTCTCAGCCTTCCCAAAGGTTGCACTTTCCAGTTGTTTTGGAAACCTCCAAGAGCCCTGCGGCCCAATTCCTGCCTCCATCTCCATCCCCTGCCACACCAAAAATGGAGTAGTTGGGTCCCTTACGTCGCTAGTCCACATGGAGGCCGCATAGGCCATGGCCTCCCACTTGTTCAGCTTGTATGTATCCTGCAACTTCTCATCATATCGCCGAGCGGCGCCATCCTCATTGGCAAAGCTGCGAACGGTGGAGATGGCCTGGAAGGTCTCTGTGGCCACTTCATTGGCCTTGGCTAGGGACTCCTGGACCTGCAGTGCCAGGTTCTGGGAGGAAAGAGAAGGTGGTGTTATGTACTGAGCTGAATCCTAGAACAATAGGATCCAGAATGCAGCAGTCTGATTGGGCCTCAGGAGCCACCCAATCCAGCTCCAGGTGGAAGTGAATGAGCAGCCTGATTGGCCTGCAGGAGCACCCAATCAGGCTCCTGGATGAAGCGAGTCTGCAACCTGATTGGCCTGCAGGAGCAGCAATTCAGGCTCCTGGATGAAGCAAGTCAGCAACCTGATTGGCCTGCAGCAGCAGCCAATCAGGCTGCTGGCAGAAGTGAATCCACTGATGGTGCAGCCCTGAAGTAGCCAATCACGCAAGGCCCATTGTGTAAATAATGTATATAAGCAGACGTTTTGGGGAAAGAGCCATTCTTCTCTTTTTCTACTACAAACCGAATAAAGAGCATGAAATTCACTCTTGACTCAGAGTATATTTCAGGTGGATTCAGAGATAATAATAATAATAATAATAATAATAATAATAATAATAACAACAACAACAACAACAACAACAATCTTTATGCCCCGCCCTCCCTGGCCAAAACCGGGCTCAGAGCGGCTAACATCAAATGTATTACACATCAGCATAAACATTAACAGGTGGCCATTTCCCCTAAAACTGGTGAGTTTCAGTAGGGGGAAGAAGCAGGCAAATTGGAGCATAGATATCCCTCTTTAGTAGAGGTCAGATTTTCTTCAGTTGAGCTTAGCGGGCAGAATCTCTCTCTCTTCTTTAGGGGCAGTCTAAGGGAAGAGCCACATTGAAAGCACATTTAAAGGCGCACGACCTCTCCCAAAGAAGTACAGCTTTCACCTCACAGAGCTACAATTCCCAGCGCCCTTGATGAAAACTACAGTTCCCAGGATTATTTGAGGGGAAATTTTCTATCTTCCCACTACCACTGAATACCGGTTATGGGGGAAGAAACAACAGCCAGAGAGGGCCCTCGCCAAGAGAGACGGGGTACCGAGTTCGAATGACTCACAGCAGGGCCCTCCATGGCCCTTCTCATTATTTGGTACCTGGTGAAATTTCCCAGAGAGCTTTGGCACCAGCAAGATGAAGGGCAGGGCCACTGTGACGAAGAGGGTCAAGGGCACCGACAGCCACAGCATCATCGCATAGAGGAAGACCCCTCGCATCAGGTACCACATCAGCAGGCTGAGGTCGCTGCTCAGGGCCTCGCTCATGGTGTCCGTGTCAGTTGTCACCCGGGAAGTGACATCCCCTGTAAGGAAGGAGGGTGGAGGGAAGGTGGTCAAGGATGGTGGGACAGTGGAGGAAATATTTGGGCAAGGTTCAAGGTAAGCAAAGAGGACCCAACAGCTGTATAATACAGTGGTACCTCGGGTTACAAACGCTTCAGGTTACAGACTCCGCTAACCCAGAAATAGTACCTCAGGTCAGGGGCGTACCCAGGATCAAAGGGGGGGGGGCAAGAGAGGGGAAAAGAGAGGGAAGGAAGGAGGGAGGGAGGGAAGAGAGAGAAGGAAGGAAGGAAGGAAGGAAGGGGTGGGTGGGAGAGAGAGAGAGAGAAGGAAAAAAAGAAAGGAGGGAGGGAGGAAAGAAGGGGTGAGAGAGAGAGAGAGAAAGGAAGAAAGGAAGAAAGGAAGAAAGAAAGAAAGAAAGAGGGGGGAAGGAAGGATGGAGCTCCCATCCGCCCCCCCCCCCAGCTCAGGCTGCTCCTCCCCCCTCCCATGTTCCTGTCGCTGGCTGCAGCCCCAGAGGGGGCGAAAACAGCCCGATTTCCATAACCCGCAGCGACTTTTCCCCTTCAGTTTTCGGAGGGAAAAAGTGCAGGTTATGGTCCATAAAATACGGTAATTGATTTTTGCTTCGGGGGGGGGGGAGCTGCCTCCGCCCTTCGCTGCGTACGCCCATGCGTCAGGTTAAGAACTTTGCTTCAGGATGAGAACAGATATTGTGCCCTGGTGGCGCAGCGGCAGCGGGAGCCCCCCTTAGCTAAAGTGGTACCTCAGGTTAAGAACAGTTTCAGGTTAAGAACGGACCTCCAGAACAAATTAAGTTCTTAACTAGAGGTACCACTGTATAATATATGCAAGGAAAACCAGGTGTGTGTGTGGGAATTATTCCTAATATCTATCCCCAATGCCAGTTTCCAGGGATGTGAAAACTTCCCAGACAAACCAGAGCAGCTGAAATACACTCCTGCTTTTTAGCTTTTGAGGAAAATGTGTGTTGTTTGGATGAGCACGGAAATCAATGAGGATCAGTGTTGGATTAATGACTGGCCGTGTCGGGTTAGATCAGTTGTTCCCAATCTTTTTTTGGCTGTGCCCCACCTAAGCATCTCTAAAATCCTGATTGCCGCCCCGCCCCCGCCGTGACATATAATTCTTGTTATTCAAAAAGTGAACTCCTATTCCTGTGGAGGAATCCTAAAAGGCCTTTAACTTGGTTTAAACATTCTCGAATTGCCCCCCTTAAAAATCACATTTCCCCTCTGTGGGGTGTGTGTGTTAGATTCTTCAGCCCAGCACTGCCATCAGGGCAGGATTTGGGGGCAGAGAGCGCGGGAAGGCCTCCAAAATGCAGACGAATTGACTTGTCACATTTCAGAGGAAGTGGGGTTTTTTAATTATTATTATTTATTTATTTGTTACAATTTGCAAATCACCTTTTACGTAAGTCTCAATCGCCCATTTAACTCTACTTCCACTTTGCTCTAGGGGTTGAGCGATGACCGGATTTCAACGTTGGGGTATACCACCAGCTAAACATCGCAATATATCAATATATCACGATATCTGAAATATGGATGGAACTATGTAGAGGCGATTTGGAAATGCTACATTTTGATAGGTTTCCCCCCACCCCCAAACCCCCCGGCTTCAATCCAAAGATTGAAAGGTCGGTGGTTCGAATCCCCATGACGGGGTGAGCTCCCGTTGTTCAGTCCCAGCTCCTGCCAACCTAGCAGTTTGAAAGCACGTCAAAGTGCAAGTAGATAAATAGGTACCGCTCCGGCGGGAAGGTAAACGGCGTTTCCGTGCGCTGCTGCTCTAGTTCGCCAGAAGCGGCTTAGTCATGCTGGCCACATGACCCGGAAAAACTGTCTGCGGAAGCGGACAAATGCCGGCTCCCTCAGCCTTTAAAGCGAGATGAGCGCCACAACCCCAGAGTCGTTCGCGACTGGACTTAACTGTCAGGGGTCCCTTTACCTTTACCTTTAGACTTAAAGACAAGTCCCATTCAGTGCAGAGTCTGACATTAGCCGCCTGGTTTTACCTGTCTTGTTAGCGTGGAAGAAGCCGACTTCCTGTCGCAGGACGGCTCTGAAGACATTGCTCTGGAAGCGAGTGTGGAAGTGGTTCATGGTGGTGTTGTAGAAATAGTCGCACAGGAACTCAGCCAGAGCGCTGAGAGAGAGAGAGAGGGAGAGATCAGAAAGGGAGGGTGGGCCCTTCCAACACCCTACTTTCTCCCACCCCCCAAAACCTTCCTTAAACTTCTCCACCTGCTCCATACCTGCCAATAGTGAGGGCGGACATCATCCAGAGAGCTCTCTTGAACGCAGAAGGGTCGGCCTCACCGGTGATCCAGTCGGTCACATGCCCCGTGTAGTACGGAATTGCCATCTCCCCTACGGCACACAAGGGGGGGGGAAGAGACCCTGAGGACTCCAGCAACCCAGGGACAGGATGGTAGGAGTGGGGTGGAGGTGGGGGTAACAGGAGCTGGAGGCTTCGGTTTCAGGGTGAGAAGTGGGGCCTCCTTTCTTGGGCTACAGCACAGTCTTCGCCAACCCGGAGCCCTCTGTACATTCCGGCCTGCTCATAGGAGCCAATTCCTAGGGGCCGTGAGGGCTTCGGTTCCCCCACAATAAAATATTTCCGAAAAAGCTGATGGGCATTGCCATTCAATCAGTGTGTGGGCACTGTGTCATGTGATCGATTATGTGGGGAGGGGCTTATCTGGGTCCCCACAATATTTTATTCAAGTTGCCACCCCTAGGCCTACTTACTTGCCCAGCCCAGCAACGTCTCTGCTGCAGCCGCTATCTGAGTAGATGGTGTTGGGTGGAAACAACCAAGAAATTGAAACCAGCCAGCAGCAGGTCAGACTAACGCCTGCCAGCATTTCTCCACACATGATCTAGACTACAATTAACCTGTGGGACTCAGTGCCACAAGATGCTGGGGGGAATCAGGAACATACAGTATATAACTTTCCCAAAGAAAAAGACTGGACAAAGAAGATGTCAGGTTTCTTGGTGGCAAAGAGACCTCTCAACTCCCTCCCTGCACAGACACCCTCAGGATGCAGAGAGAAATGGACCCAGAGGGGTAATTCTTATGGGGAAAACTCCGCACCGGAGGTGGAGCTGGTGAGGGGGCTAGAATGAAGCTAGGTGTGTACTGCACTGTTTAGAATGATCCTTTGGTTTTGTTGCAAGTCTGCATTGACTATAGTTACAGGAGATACCAAAGGAGGAGTAAACAGACCTTTTATTTCTGTAGGAGAGTTATTGTCTTTTCTATTCATTTCCTAATAAATGTAAGTGTAAGAAGCAATATGGTAGCTTTCATTTCTAGAGTGAAAATGGCTAATTCAGAACTTAATATTCTAATGATGCTCCTGTCATTTTCTCTCCACTGTACTGGGATTATTTGCTTCTTCCTTCCTCTTAGCTGGAAGTTGCAGGCAAGTTTAAACATCTGAAGGCAGCCGTATTCAGGGAAATTTAATGTTTGACATTTTATTATTTTTTATATTTTGCTGGAAGCCACTCAAGAGCGGCTGGGGAAACCCAGCCAGATGGGCGGGGTATAAACAATAAAATTATTATTATTACAGAGAAACCCACTTACCCAAGGATGAGACCACTAGCAGCACAGCGATGGCTACGAATCTCAGCAGATCTGGCCTCATGGTGGCGACGAGGCGCCAAAAGGATGCAGAAGATTTCTTCTCCGCCTCCCCCTTCCTGTGGGGGGCGAGGTGGTGCCACAACAGGGCCGATGCCCCCACAACAACATAGCTGAGGGCAAATACATCTGCCCGGGCCCAGCTGTGCACCAGCTCTAGAGCGACCCCTTCAGACAGAAACAGGTACTGCAAGGTTGCGTAGCAGGGGACCAGGAAGCTGAGGAGGAGTGCTGCAGGCAGGAGGCTGTCTCGGAGGGTCCCCCAGACCCCGGGTCCCCCACAGCAGGTGACGGCACAAGCCGAGAGGCTCAGCAGCAGGCACCGTGCCAGGGCGACGGCCCAGGACGCCACCAGGGGGCTCCACCAGGGCAGCCTCAGCAGATGCCATGCCAGGCGGAGGGTGAAGAAGTCCAGGAGCATCACTGGGGGGATCCAGACCCAGGGCACCCAGGAGGGCTTCATCTTCTCTGCAGCTGGCAGGATCCTAGAGAGAGACAGAGAGGAGCAGCTGCCTTCGGAGGAGAGGCCGGCAAAGTGCAGTTCTGGAAAGCCCCACTGTAAAAGAAATCAATCAAGAATCTGGATCAGGCCAAAGATCTCATCTGGAAAAAAAAGCAGCAAACCATCACGACGGCGTCCAAGGAAGAAGCAGCAGCCGCTCAGCAGATCTGCAGCCGCTGCACCCAGTTCTCCGTTTCCAACCGTGGAAGGACCTGATCGGCTCGATCCAGCCGGAAAGTTTCTTTCTGCAGCAAATCCGCGTCGCTAAATGAGGTTAAAAGGAAGGGGGACGGCGCGCCCTCTGGCGGCCGTACGCCCCCTCGCGCCTCTTTGTGCAAAAGAATAAAAAAAGAGTTTTTCAAAGGAGCAGCTTCGGGTGTGTTTTGTATATCCTGGGAGCTAAAAGTGGAACTGGAGTCAAAAGGGGAGAGGGAGAGACAGGTTTGCAGCCTTTCGTCAGCCGCGCCTCTCTTTCTCTGGAAAGCCCCTCCGACGACCTCGGATCTTCTAGGAAGCGCGGCCGTTTCTGGGAAGTGGAAAACGAAAGTAGTTTGCTCGTTCTCAGAAGTGGGAAGGGCTAGACTAGAGGATGAGACGAAAAAGGCCCGTTAGTAAGGGTTGGAGGGGGCGGGAGTTGCAAACGGTTTTGTGTCTCTGGCTGGTTAAATTGTCTGCAGGGCAGGCGGCGATTCAACCGGTGAAGCTTTTCCTACTAGTTGCGCGGAGATGCAATGGGCAAGCTTCACCAGCTGGATTTTGTCAGGCAGCAGGAAAAAGTAGGAGGGAGTTTCCTAGGGGTGAAAACACACACTCTGCATCTGGCTAGTGCATTTATATTCCACTTTTCGATTTATTTTCATTTAAAAAAAAACACACGTGTCCGCCCGCCCACACGTGCTCCTCTCCACAGAAATTCAGGGAGGTGCGTTTGCACACTCGCCTGGGCATACGGGCGCCGCCGCCGCGGATGCAGCAGACACGTCGACTGTGCACAGGTGAATCGTGAAACTGATGGGTCACCACACAGGTCCTGTAGTCCAACCCCGTTGCTCAACGATCTCTCTCGCCTTCTCTCACCATCAGCGCGCAGTGCGTCCTTTGCAAGTGCGAGTTCCCGCACTTGCCCCGCCCCGTAGCCTCGATCTGCGCGAGGAACGACTTGCGCTCTGCACATGCTCTGCGCCGCTCTCGCCTTCGCGATTCTTCCCCATGACAGAGGGTTAAGGCGCATTCGTTCATTCATTCATTTAGAAATATGAACCTCGGCAGCGGCAACAGGTTCTGTCTGCAGCGGATCTCCGGAAGGATCAAGTGTCCAGCACGCTCCGGAGAGGAGCTGACTGCCAGTAATTTGAGCGCTGGGGAAGCGGCTTGGGATGCCTGAAGACCCAGCTCCCCATCCAGGGGCAGCAAAGGCTGCCTTGACCATCTCTCCCCCCCCCCCCCGCCCCACCGCGCCCCATTCAGAGCCGGAGTGGGACTCCCTCCTACGGTAGGTTAAACTTTAACGCGAGGAGAGGCGCCCTCTGACGGCCGCGAGCGGTTCTGCAGGCGTCACCGCCGCCTATCACTTTCGTTCTCGGCGGGTTCCTGCGGAAGAAGCTGCAGCGCTCCGGATCGGGGGCCACCATGGACCACCGCGGGCCGCAGAAGATCAGCATCGGCGTTAGTATCTCTGCGTGTGTCCTGGTCGCGTGGGGGTGGGTGGGGTTTAACTAGGATTCGGAGAGAGCAAGAATCCAAACGCCCCTGGACACTTTGGGGGGGGGTCGCTCCCCCCAAATAGGGGCTAGTTTAGGGCTGGATAGATTGGGGGGGGGGAGAGCGAAATCGGGGAGGGGGCTTAAGGTACATTCACCCGCTGCATGTTAGTGAGGAAAAACGGAGGCAGGAGGTCAGTTTTGCTCCATGAACAGTCATGGATCTCGCCCACACTATTTTATTTTATTTTATTGCCCATACTATTTTACTAAATTATGGGATTTTCGCAAGGCAGAAATCGTTTTCGGAGTGAGGCTCCCCCTTCTAATCCTATTGGCATATCCGCCTGTTGTGGGAAGTACATCATTCTTCCTCTTCCCATATCCCCTACAGAATATTAATAGAATCACAGAAACATAGAATTTGTAGAGCTGGAACAGACCCCAAGGGTCATCTAGTCCAACCCCCTGCATTGCAGAAATCTCAACTAAAGTATCCGTGACAGACGGCCCTGCAACCTCTGCTTAAAAACCTCTGGGGAAGGAATAGGCACAGCTGTTCGCATTTTGCAGCATTTTGCAGAGGAGAAACTGAGGCAGAGAGAGAAAGGTTTCCCCAACATTTAATGACTTATCTGTTAGAAGTGGTGTGACCTCCCCGGGTCCAAAGCTCTACCCACTAGGCCAGGCATGGCAAACTCAGCCCTCCAGATGTTTTGGGACTACAACTCCCATGATCCCTAGCTAACAGGACCAGTGGTCAGGGATGATGAGAATTGTAGTCCCAAAACATCAGGAGGGGCACGTTTGACTATGCCTGCACTAGGCAGTAACACACATTCCCCAAATGGATGAAAAGCAGCTGGGATCAAAGTGAACCAACCAGCCCAGAGCTATGTGCAGTGAACAGCTGTCTGCACATGCACAATAAGCACCAATACCTGCCCCCAGATTCTATGATCTGTATCAGTTAATTCAAATTGAGGACAACCCCCCCCCCAATTATTCATATTTATTATTTTGCATAAGCTTTTCTGGTTTGGTTGGTGAAGCAGCCCCGCAATTCAAACACGTCCAATAGCTTCCCCTCCCCCCCAACCTCCAGACATTGTTGCACAGAGATATATGCATTTGGGTTGTACATGGAGGTCTACCTGAGAGTAAGTCCCATTGAACTCAATGGGATATGCCTGACCAGAGAGGTTAATATCTTCTGCCTTTTACATAAGAAATATCGTAGTGACAGATACAACCAGCAAAACAGTTTCGTACAAAATAGATGCAATCGGGAATACAGTTGACCGTCTTCTGTGCGGATGTACCAGTCAATGGACTTCGCTCCTTTGCAGAGGCAATGGTGGATAATACTGCCTATAAAACAGATAAGCAAGAAGCATGCAGTTTAATGGAAAGGAAGGTGTTCTGGAGCTGCTCGCAGCCCAGGGCTGGCTCCAGGTCTGAGGGTCCTCTGCTAACCGCCCCTCCCAGTCAGTGGGTTTCGGGTGGGCTCCCCTAGATGTGGCGGTTGCACTCTTGTGTAGCCCTGGATGGCTGTGTCTAGCCCCCTTTTCAGTTTCCCAGAATGCTGCAGTGGTGCTCTGCCAGGTGCATTGTGGGAAATGTACGGGCATTTCAGCCACCTGATGCTGCCTGGGTGGGGGGAAGAGGGACCCCCATCAGCATCATTAATGAATGCTAGGAAAAAATGAGGTGCAAGGAACATTGCTGTAAAATGTTTCTTCTGCAGTGGTTCCATCTCCTTTGCCCTGTTGGATGTCAAATAATGATAGTAATATTTATACCCCTAGGGATGCGGGTGGCGCTGTGGTCTAAAACACTGAGCCTATGGCTTGCTGATCAGAAGGTCAGTGGTTCGAATCCCCGCGACGGGGTGAGCTCCCGTTGCTCGGTCTCTGCTCCTGCCCACCTAGCAGTTCGAAAACACGCCAAAGTGCAAGTAGATAAATAGGTACAGCTCCAAGCGGGAAGGTAAACGGCATTTCCAAGTGCTGCTCTGGTTTGCCAGAAGCGGCTTAGTCATGCTGGCCACATAACCTGGAAACTGTCTACGGACAAACGCCGGCTCCCTCGGCCATTAAAGCGAGATGAGCACCCAACCCCAGTCGTCCGCGACTGTACCTAACAGTCAGGGGTACCTTTACCTTTACCTTTATACCCCTGCAAAATGGATCTGTTAATAGGCCCAAAAGAGAGGAAGACAACAAGTGATCCCTGGTAGCACATAGCTATGTCTTTTGGCTCGCATCTTTACTGCTGCAAGATTCCAAAGCCCTGCTTCCTATTTAGATTTAAAGTCAGCCAGTTTATTATTATAATAATATATTTATTAAATTTTCTGTTTTGCAATTTTAAATACTCATTTTACATCCTTAAAATATCTATGACTTCCCTTCTTCTCTTTCTGTGGTTCACGTTACATATCATAAATTTCTGCATCTTTTACAAAAGCTATACCATTCAGTATTCCATTATTGCATCCACCGAAACTTATTTACACTTTTTAAATTATCTTAATGCTGCCAGCGTTCTTAGCTGTTCACAGTTCTTTCCCATACAGTGGTGCCTCGCAAGACGAATTTAATTCGTTCTGCGAGTCAATTTGTTTTGTGAAAAATTCGTCTTGCGAATCGCGGTTTCCCATAGGAATGCATTGAAATTTATTTTTTTGCCCATAGGAACACATTAATTACATTTCAATGCATTCCTATGGGAAACCGCGATTCGCAAGATGAATTTTTCGCAAAACAAATCCGTCTTGCGAGTCACCTTCAGATCGCAAGACGCATTCGTCTTGCGAAAAATTTGTCTTGCAGGGCATTCGTCTTGCGAAGTACCACTGTATATTCAATAAACATTTTCCAATCTTCTTTAAACGTATGTTTGAAGCAAATGTTGGAAACTATAACCAGCAGTATTTTATCCTCTCTTCTCTACAGTAGCCTAATTAAGAATAATAATAATACTAATAAATAAATAAATAAATAAATAAATATAACAATAACTCTGCTTCATTTAGAATCCAGCTGTCTCACTGATTGCACGAGTCTAAAACTATCAGTGCCAGAGGGCCAGGGCCTCCAAGCACCGATGAAAACCCTATCCCCCATTTCTTCTCCTTTGCAAAAGATCTTCATGGAGTCTGCTTCCCTGGGGCAAATGGGACACTGCCCCACCGGCCTCACTCTGCCCTCAACCAGCCTCCACCTGCCTGCCTGCTCAGTCTCGGTGTTGCCCTTGTCAAACTCAGTGGGGAGGAGCAATAGAATTAGTTGGTTCTGGCGCCACCTTCTGTTCGGCTCCTGGCCTACTGTCCTACTGGATTCCAAGGGGCACCAGTCACCCCTGAAAGAACTCAGGACTCCCCCTTCTTTCCCCTTCTGCAGACAACCATCATGGCCGTGGAGTTTGACGGAGGGGTTGTGATTGGATCTGACTCCCGAGTATCTGCAGGGTAAGTGCTGTGCGTATGAGAAAGAGGGGTGTTTGTGTGTTTGTGTACACCTGTCTAATGTCTGGTCTCTCCACCCAATGGTGGGGAATCGCAGGGCAGTGTAACATTTCCTAGGCTAGTTTTCTGGGAGGGAGTTTCCTTCCTCCGAGATGCATATCTCTTTATCCAAACGAGGCCTTGAACGCATGAAGAAAAGCCACCTTCCACAGGACTAGCTGCTTGCGCAGTTAACTGGCTGGCTTCCAAAGTTCTCTGTTTACAGCTGTTGGTTGCTGGAACCAAGTGTGCTGAGCCATGCATGGCAGGCAAAATGCCCACCTCTGATTTCCTCTGTTGAAATATTTCTGGGATTCCTTTTCTGGAGTTGTGGGAATGTTGACTTTTGCCACTGTAATCACTCTCTCTCCTTTCACACTGTGCCTTTGACATCTCCTTCCGTCTCCCAGGGAGTCTGTGGTGAACTGCGTGTTCAACAAACTGGAGCGGCTGCACAACCGAATTTATTGTGCCCTCTCTGGCTCGGCGGCGGATGCCCAGGCCATTGCCGACATGGTGAACTACCACCTAGAGCTGCACAGGTGAATGGGGCCTCCAAAAAAAGTTGTTCGTAAACCCATAAAATTGCTCGTAATCCAAAAGAAACAGGTTGTAATAATAAAAAAAGTTAGCAAACCGGGGCGTGCACTTCCGGGTTTGAATCGGTCGTAATCCAAAATGGTCGTAAACGAGGCTGTCCGCAAACCAAGGTACCACTGTATTATTTTGTTGTAAAAAAAGGAGGGTAATATATATATTAAAGGAAAAATATATAAAGAAAATGGGCATCTGGACTCATGTGGCTATGTTTTAAAAAATAAGAATAAAGGGAGGGTGGTGGTGTGACCAGCCTCAATGATTTGGCAGGCCTTGTAGCATTCTTGTGTCCGTCCGTCCCCAAAATTTGCCATTTTCACCATTTCCTGCTGCTTTCTAGATGGTAATAGGTGGGGTGGGGTGGGGGCTGGGTCTTGGCCCTGAGGTCTAGCCCCACTGCCAGCTGCAAGGCTCAAGATGGCAGACCCCATCAAATTTTAAGCCACCTGGCGATTGATTCAAATGTGTGAACTCAGCCTGGTTTCAGGAAGAGAATACAGTTTAGAATCATAGAATCATAGAATCATAGAGTTGGAAGAGACCACAAGGGCCATCGAGTCCAACCCCCTGCCAAGCAGGAAACACCATCAAAGCATTCTTGACATGTGGCTGTCAAGCCTCTGCTTAAAGACCTCCAAAGAAGGTCTTTATTGGTGCCACACCACCCTCTAGTGGCCAAAGAAGGAAGAGGTCTCTGTTCTCTGTTATCACCTGATTTCCCAGAAAGGGAGATTCCAGACTCAGCCGTTAAGGCTGTTGCTATTATGAGATAGCCTGCAGCCAATCGGAAGCCGCGCCTTGGTTTCAAAATGTTTTGGAAGTCAAACGGACTTCTGGAACGGATCCCATTCGACTTCTAAGGTAGCACTGTACATGTGAAAGGGGCATGTGCAGATCTCTTCACATTCAGTGTGTATTTTAAATTGAGGGGAGCATATCCTATATAGAAATAGCACGATCAATGCTCTTATTCTCACACAAGAGAATCAGTAGGTTTGCAGAGATGGGGGGACACCCCCAAAATTTTCAGAAATACAAAAAAAAAACTTTAAGGGGGGAAAATGTGAAGGGTGGGAGAAAGACAACCCCCCCAAAAAAACAGGCCAGTGAGGATTGAGCTTGCTCAGTAGTCACAGAATGCTGAATGTGATGGAGTACAGTGGTACCTCGGTTTACAAACACAATTGGTTCCGGAAGTCCGTACTTAACCTGAAGCGTACTTAACCTGAAGCGAACTTCCCATTGAAAGTAATGGAAAGTGGATTAATGCGTTCCAGACAGGTCCGCGGAGTACTTAAACTGAAAATACTCAAACCGAGGTGTACTTAAACCGATGTATGACTGTATTTTGAAACCGGGCATGGCTGGCTGGCTGGCTAGAACCCTGAACTGTCGTGGTTTTGTTACAGGACCCAATTTCCCTCATTTTTGCGCAATATTTCGTTTGTCTCCCTGGCAGCTTGAACGTGGAGGGTCCCCCGCTGGTCCTGGCCGCAGCCACCTTGGTGAAAAACATCAGCTACAAGTACAAGGAGGAGTTTTCGGCTCACCTCATGGTGGCAGGATGGGACCCCAAGAAAGGCGGGCAGGTAAGCAGAGAGAATGGTGGGCCAGGGATGGTTTCTGCCGTGCCACTTCCTCCACTCATTCTCTGCTACCTTCCAGGTGTACGGGACTCTGGGCGGGATGATGACCCGGCAGCCTTTTGCGATTGGCGGATCCGGGAGCACTTACATTTACGGCTACGTGGACTCTGCCTACAAGCCTGGAATGAGCCGGGAGGAATGCCGCCAGTTCACAATGAACGGTAGCCGTCTAAGCTGTGTTCATTTCAAGGTGGTGGCGTGAAAGGGACTCTTTTGGGGGGTCAAGAGGCTAGACTGCTAGAAAGTCCAGTCCCCTCTTTACGGGAGGTGCAGATTTTGACTCAAACTCGGAGAGAAGTAGCTCAGAAAGATGCAGTTTGGAGAACCATTGCGAACCACTGTTGATTGTTGTTAACCACTGGAGGAAGTAGCAGTATTTCCTTTAAATAGGTTGTGGTTTCTATAGCTATGCAAGTGGCTCCATAAAAGCAACAGGGCCCCACTAGGCATTGAAAGAAGAAGAAGAAGAAGAAGAAGAAGAAGAAGAAGAAGAAGAAGAAGAAGAAGAAGAAGAAGAAGAAGAAGAAGAAGAAGAAGAAGAAGAAGAAGAAGAAGAGGAGGGAGGAGGGGTACTTTGGATTTGATATCCCGCTTCATCACTATCCTGAGGAGTCTCAAAGCGGCTAACATTCTCCTTTCCCTTCCTCCCCCACAACAGACACCCTGTGAGGTGGGTGGGGCTGAGAGACTTCAGAGAAGTGTGACCAGCCCAAGGTCACCCAGCAGCTGCATGTGGAGGAGCAGGGAAGTGAACCCAGTTCACCAGCTTACAAGTCCACCGCTCTCAACTACTACACCACACTGGCTCCCATCTTAACATTTAAAGTGTTATGATGCCACTTTAAAATATCATGGCTTCCCCCAAATAATTCTGGGAACTGTAGTTTGGCAAGGATGCTGAGAGCTAACAACTCTCAGCATCCTTACCAAACTACAGTTCCCAGACCCCTTATTCCCTCCACAAAGCTACAGTTCCCAGAGTGGTTTAACAATCGATCCCTGTTCTTCACAAGGGAACTTTGGGAATTGTAGCCCCGCAAGCAGACTTGTTGTTGTTTAGTCGTTTAGTCGTGTCCGACTCTTCGTGACCCCATGGACCAGAGCACGCCAGGCACTCCTGTCTTGCACTGCCTCCCGCAGTTTGGTCAAACTCATGTTCGTAGCTTCGAGAACACTGTCCAACCATCTTGTCCTCTGTCGTCCCCTTCTCCTAGTGCCCTCAATCTTTCCCAACATCAGGGTCTTTTCCAAGGATTCTTCTCTTCTCATGAGGTGGCCAAAGTATTGGAGCCTCAGCTTCACGATCTGTCCTTCCAGGGAGCACTCAGGGCTGATTTCCTTAAGAATGGATAGGTTTGATCTTCTTGCAGTCCATGGGACTCTCAAGAGTCTCCTCCAGCACCATAATTCAAAAGCATCAATTCTTCGGCGATCAGCCTTCTTTATGGTCCAACTCTCACTTCCATACATCACTACTGGGAAAACCATAGCTTTAACTATACGGACCTTTGTCGGCAAGGTGATGTCTCTGCTTTTTAAGATGCTGTCTAGGTTTGTCATTGCTTTTCTCCCAAGAAGCAGGCGTCTTTTAATTTCGTGACTGCTGTCACCATCTGCAGTGATCAAGGAGCCCAAGAAAGTAAAATCTCTCACTGCCTCCATTTCTTCCCCTTCTATTTGCCAGGAGGTGATGGGACCAGTGGCCATGATCTTGGTTTTTTTGATGTTGAGCTTCAGACCATATTTTGCGCTCTCCTCTTTCACCCTCATTAAAAGGTTCTTTAATTCCTCCTCGCTTTCTGCCATCAAGGTTGTGTCATCTGCATATCTGAGGTTGTTGATATTTCTTCCAGCAATCTTAATTCCGGCTTGGGATTCATCTAGTCCAGCCTTTCGCATGATGAATTCTGCATATAAGTTAAATAAGCAGGGAGACAATATACAACCTTGTCGTACTCCTTTCCCAATTTTGAACCAATCAGTTGTTCCATATCCAGTTCTAACTGTAGCTTCTTGTCCCACATAGAGATTTCTCAGGAGACAGATGAGGTGATCAGGCACTCCCATTTCTTTAAGAACTTGCCATAGTTTGCTGTGGTCGACACAGTCAAAGGCTTTTGCATAGTCAATGAAGCAGAAGTAGACGTTTTTCTGGAACTCTCTAGCTTTCTCCATAATCCAGCGCATGTTTGCTATTTGGTCTCTGGTTCCTCTGCCCTTTCGAAATCCAGCTTGCACTTCTGGGAGTTCTTGGTCCACATACTGCCTAAGCCTGCCTTGTAGAATTTTAAGCATAACCTTGCTAGCGTGTGAAATGAGCGCAATTGTGCGGTAGTTGCAGCATTCTTTGGCACTGCCCTTCTTTGGAATTGGGATGTAGACTGATCTTCTCCAATCCTCTGGCCATTGCTGAGTTTTCCAAACTTGCTGGCATATTGGGTGTAGCACCTTAACAGCATCATCTTTTAAAATTTTAAACAGTTCAGCTGGAATATCATCACTTCCACTGGCCTTGTTATTAGCAATGCTTTCTAAGGCCCATTTGACTTCACTCTCCAAGATGTCTGGCTCAAGGTCAGCAACCACACTACCTGAGGTGTACGAGACCTCCATATCTTTCTGGTATAATTCCTCTGTGTATTCTTGCCACCTCTTCTTGATGTCTTCTGCTTCTGTTAGGTCCTTACCACTTTTGTCCTTGATTATGGTAATCTTTGTACGAAATGTTCCTTTCATATCTCCAATTTTCTTGAACAGATCTCTGGTTTTCCCCATTCTATTGTTTTCCTCTATTTCTTTGCATTGCTCATTTAAGAAGACCCTCTTGTCTCTCCTTGCTGTTTTTTGGAAATCTGCATTCAGTTTCCTGTATCTTTCCCTATCTCCCTTGCATTTTGCTTGCCTCCTCTCCTCCGCTATTTGTAAGGCCTCGTTGGACAGCCATTTTGCTTTCTTGCATTTCCTTTTCCTTGGGATGGTTTTCATTGCTGCCTCCTGTATAATGTTACGAGCCTCCATCCATAGTTCTTCAGGCACTCTGTCCACCAAATCTAAATCCTTAAACCTGTTCCTCACTTCCACTGTGTATTCATAAGGGATTTGATTCAGATTGTATCTTACTGGCCCAGTGGTTTTTCCTACTTTCTTCAGTTTAAGCTGGAATTTTGCTGTAAGAAGCTGATGATCTGAGTTACAGTCAGCTCCAGGTCTTGTTTTTGCTGACTGTATAGAGCTTCTCCATCTTTGGCTGCAGAGAATATAATCAATCTGATTTCGATGCTGTCCATTTGGTGATATCCATGTGTAGAGTCGTCTCTTGTGTTGTTGGAATAGAGTGTTTGTGATGACCAGCTTGTTCTCTTGACAGAACTCTATTAGCCTTTGCCCTGCTTCATTTTGAACTCCAAGGCCAAACTTGCCAGTTGTTCCTTTTATCTCTTGATTCCCTACTTTAGCATTCCAGTCCCCTGTAATGAGAAGAACATCCTTCTTTGGTGTCATTTCTAGAAGGTGTTGTAGGTCTTCATAGAATTGGTCAATTTCACTTTCTTCAGCACCGGTAGTTGGTGCATAAACTTGGATTACTGTGATGTTAAAAGGTCTGCCTTGGATTCGTATCGAGATCATTCTGTCATTTTTGAGATTGCATCCCATTAAAGCTTTTGCCACTCTTTTGTTGACTATGAGGGCCACTCCATTTCTGCTACAGGATTCTTGCCCACAGTAGTAGATATGATAGTCATCCGAACTGAATTCGCCCATTCCCTTCCATTTTAGTTCACTGATGCCCAGGATGTCGATATTTATTCTTGTCATCTCATTTTTGACCACATCCAGCTTACCTCCACTCATGGTTCTTACATTCCAGGTTCCTATGCAATATTTTTCTTTACAGCATCGGACTTTCCTTTTGCTTCCAGGCATATCCGCAACTGAGCGTCCTTTCGGCTTTGGCCCAGCCGCTTCATCAGCTCTGAATCTACTTGTACTTGTCCTCCGCTCTTCCTCAGTAGC
Source organism: Zootoca vivipara (assembly GCF_963506605.1). Lineage (NCBI taxonomy): Eukaryota > Metazoa > Chordata > Lepidosauria > Squamata > Lacertidae > Zootoca > Zootoca vivipara. Next base: position 6,008,394 of record NC_083277.1, read on the forward strand.
ATGTTGGACGCCTTCCGACCTGAGGGGCTCATCTTCCAGCGTCATAACTTTTATATGCCTGTTGTCTTTGTCCATGGAGTTTTCTTGGCAGGGATACTGGAGTGGCTTGCCAGTTCCTTCTCCAGGTGGATCACGTTTAGTCAAAACTCTCCACTATGACCTGTCCATCTTGGGTGGCCCTGCATGGCATAGCTCATAGCTTCTCTGAGTTATTCAAGCCACTTCGCCACGACAAGGCATTGATCCATGAAGGAGCAGTCAGCACCCTTAACAAACTACAGTTCCCAGGCTTCTTTGGGGGAAGGCTCGGCTGTTTAAAGTGCTTTGATACGCTTTAAACAAATAGTGCTGATAGTCCCTAACAACAACAACAAATTTATTATATCATGCCCATCCTCAAAGCTTTTTCTATAGCATCAGCTGAATTTAAATGCCCCTTTTCCTTTCTCTTCCCTCTCCTTTCAGCCATTGCCCTCGCCATGTGCCGGGACGGATCCAGCGGGGGAGTCATTTACCTCGCCACCATCACCAAAGATTTTGTTAAGGAGGAAGTTGTCGTGGGAGACGAGATTCCCAAGTTCTACGACGAATGAATTTGTTCCCCTCCCCTCTTTTTTTTTGTATTCCCATGGACAATGGGGCACTGACCCCCCAGCCTCAGTGTGCCCCCACCTACCTACCTTCTTACTTACAGCAGCCTGCCTTTGGCTCTGGCTCCCCCTAGTGTTGGCCTCCCTGCCTCCTGCCCTATCAGTCTCAATGTACACCACCCTCTGTTGACAGTAATAAACTTTGCTAGAGAAAAACTCTGCCCCGTGTCGTCCATGGGACAGAGGCTTTCCACCGCATGGACACATGCATGTTCAGTCGTGCCTGCGCATGCACACATGCATGTTCACAGTCGTGCCTGCACACACCTCTGTGTGAGAATCTGCTTTGTCAACATCTTAATTGGGTCCATAAAGGGGGAAAAGAAGCGAAGCTGGTGTGTCTCCACTCTTTTTGAGGTGCCGGGAATCCTTTTCCACAGCACTGACATATCAATGGCATCTCAGGACCTTCATTTGACTGGTGCATGTACAGAAGTTGATAAATGGAGACCTCTTTTGCTGAGAAAGTCAGTCCTTTGTCTTTCTTCTTCAGTGCAAATGGATCTCTGTGCTTATGTACACTCTCACCCATTTCTCCACAGTCCCTATTCGTATTTTCTCGCTTTCTCGGGGTTTTTTTTTGCGATCCTCCGCTGCCCCCTGTCGGCTGTTTTCTTCCCCAGCTGAAATGGAAATCAGGCAATTTCCAAGAAATCGTTCAAGGGACCAGTTTAAGCACATCACATTTATTTTTAAAACAGCACATGCAGAAAACTGAATTCCCTTTTCCCCACAACCTCTCCCAATCTTCAAACATTATATTATGCCCCACATCTCTAGCCCATTCTATAAACCCCGATTTCACTTGTTCGTCATCTGAAGTTGCCTTCTGCAGGGTCAAACTACGGTCCTTCTAGCTTAGAATTGTTGGCACCAACATGTGGCATAGAGTCACAAAAAGTATTTTGCTTTTTTTAAAAAGAACGCTGCACACTGTCATCCTAAAATATGGTATGATGGAGAGCAGTAAAAAAATGATGCAAAGTTCCCAAAGTTCTTGCAGAACAAAAGCCCCGAACCCTTAAATCTGAAGAAGAAGAGTTTGGATTTGATATCCCGCTTTATCACTACCCTAAGGAGTCTCAAAGCGGCTAACATTCTCCTTTCCCCTCCTCCCCCACAACAGACACCCTGTGAGGTGGGTGGGGCTGAGACTTCAAAGAAGTGTGACTAGCCCAAGGTCACCCAGCAGCTGCATGTGGAGGAGCGGGGAAGTGAACCCGGTTCCCCGGATTACGAGTCTACTGCTCTTAACCACTACACCACACTGGCCCTAGCCAGAAGAGGGGGGGAAGGTCTAAAGAAATCCCATCTGCGATAGGAAGCACAAAGATCAGCCCATTGTAGGGCCAAGTATTTTTCGACTTGCTGGCTTGACACAATCCTTTAAACAGAGGTTCCTCCACCTGGTGTCCTGAGGCCCATCCTGGAATTCTCCAATTGAGCTTCTTAGGATTTCCAGCTTGCATCTCTTCCTTGAACAGCCCCATACTGTCAATACAGGGCTCTTTCTTATTCGATGTCCTGCCATTGGGCAGGCAAAATAACTCCACAGGAGGAGGGCGATCTACCCACCTCTCCGCTCAGATGTCAGAGAGGTTCCTCCATTTCTACTGCTCTTCCAGCCGACATATCTGCTGCAGAAAAACACACAGGAGGGTGTCAGGTAAACTGAGCACGGTGAAGCTGGCATGGGATGGTGGCATCCTAATAACAGAGTCAGAGCATCTCTAGTCCAAGCCAACCCCCCCTTGCAGAGGACTCCTTCCCTGGCCATGATCAAGACACATGAAATGTACAGGAAGCAAAGGTCAAAAAGACACCTTATGGGCAAAAGTATCCAGGTGAGGCTTGTTATGGACAAGTGGGTGGGGGCTACCCAACCAACACATCAGAAGCGTTGGTCTCCTGAGCTTTGCTCCAGAGCAAAGGAGCTCGCTTTGCTGCATAGCACGACATGCAATTACATACATACCACTGGTTTCTATACATTTCCCTCCATTAGACAACCTATAGGTAAAGAAAAGGAGTTTGGATTTGATACCCCGCTTTATCACTACCCTAAGGAATCTCAAAGCTGCTAACATTCTCCTTTCCCTTCCTCCCCCACAACAAACACTCTGTGAGGTGAGTGTGGCTGAGAGATTTCAGAGAAGTGAGACTAGCCCAAGGTCACCCAGCAGCTGCATGTGGAGGAGCGGGGAAGCGAACCCAGTTCACCAGATTACGAGTCCACCGCTCTTAACCACTATACCACTCTGGCTCTCAGTGGAGACTATTGCAAGCAGATTTTATTAGCAGGTTTTATTCTCACTTGTAATGTAACACATTAGCAGGTTTTATTCTCACTTGTAACAAATACTATTGATAATATGGATGGATATAAAATATAGATTATAGAGACTTCAGAGAAGTGTAACTAGCCCAAGGTCACCCAGCAGCTGCATGTGGAGGAGCGGGGAAGCGAACCCAGTTCCCCAGATTATGAGTCTACCGCTCTTAACCACTACACCACACAGGGCCGGCCCTACGGCCAGGCTGGGTGGCGCAGGGAGCCATGGTGCCGGCCGCCTGGGGGGGCGCCGCACAGCTGCGCCCGCCCGCCGGCCGCTCCGCCACGCAGCAGCAGCCTTGGCAGCCACGCTGCATGTGCCCCGCCCACCCGTCACGCTGGGAAACGGGGGGGCGGAGGGATCCGCTGCACCAGGGCGCCAGAGGTGCTTAAGACTGCCCTGATACCACACTGGCACTGGTAAAGGTAAAGAACCCCTGGATGATTAAGTCCAGTCAAAGGCAACTATGGGGTTGTGGCATTCATCTCGCTTTCAGGCCGAGGGAGCTGGCATTTGTCCACTGCTAGCTTTCTGGGTCATGTGGCCAGCATGACCAAACCGCTTCTGGCACATGGGACACCGTGACGGGAACCAGAGCACACAGAAACACCGTTTACCTTCCCACCGCAGCAGTACCTATTTTCAACTCACACTGGCATGCTTTTGAACTGCTAGATTGGCAGGAGCTGGGACAGAGCAATGGGAGCTCACCCCGTGGCACACGCACCCAATCCTTCTAAAATCTAAATCATGGATGAATCCAACAGCAACTCCAGCCTGTCCCGTGCAGCCTGGATAAACATTGCTTAAAGCTGCTAAAGACTCACACTCCCTTCATCTCTCCCTGTTGGCCTCCCTGGCTGAGGCCAAAAGCATTTGGAGGGCTCCAGGTTGGGGAAGCCAGCAGTTGGGCATTGGCACGAGCAGGGCTGAGCCAAATACTTTGCAGAGAAAAGTGAGTTTTGGAGAAGGCACTCGAAGGAAAGAAGAAGGGAGGTGATCCTATGCAGGTGTGTGCAGAGTCAGTTTCAGACATACAGGCCAGCAGAAGGTCTGTTTTCACTGCTTCTGGTGAAGGACAGAATACTGCGAATTGCTCCGTGAATTGCCCCTCTCTCAATTTCCCCTTAATGCAAGCTTCTGTTTTCTGGGAGGTTTAACTGAGATTACCTTGCCTTTAGATGTATTTTATTTTCTGTCTCCAGTTTTACAGTGACCTTGTGCTGTTTCAAGTTCACGCAGGCACCCCACACACCTTGAACAAATCCTCCCTTGTGCCCATGTCCCACCCTAGGCCTGTTCCATGCCGGAGGACAAACTCGCAAAGAAGGACATCTCACTTACTTGCCTCAGCTTGGTGTCTGCCACATCTCTGCAGAGAGAGAATCAAATTATGAGTTGTCACAAGGGAGGGCACATACCCAAGGCTTGCAAAGCCCAACATTCACAGGAATCCCCTACATTTTAAGTGGCCAAATGAAGAGGAACAATGAGAAAAAGTTTTCCTTCACAAGGAAAGAGCTTAACTGTGAACAGTTGTGAGACCTAGTCAAACATCATAGATTCTGGAGCCTCTAGTCATTTAACTCATGACAACGATTCTTCAGGACGGAAAGGGATGCAACGGAGATCATCCAGCCTCACCCTCTCTTGCGGGGAAGGGCCACCCAGCAGATGATTTTCTAGGGAAAGATCCCGGCAGACACCCCAAGAACCTGTCACTAGTAAAGGTAGGAAGTCTTCCAGATTCTAAGCAGGAACAGATTTCTTCCAACATGACTCCAGTCCTCCCGTCTGGAAAAGTGCCACCACAACCACACTAACAGGACACACAGCCCTCCACCATCCTGAGAAAACACTTCAATCAAAATTTTATTTTATTTTATTATTTGGTCGATTTACTGCCCAGGGTGGCCCTACCCTCTTATCTGCCCCCCAGAGCCGGAGAATCATGCGCAGGGCTGTGCCTTGATGGTGTCAGCTTCTCCTCCTCCATGCCCGCTCTCCAGCAGCCGCGATGAGCTGCCCAAGGGAGAAGGCTGGCAGTAGCAGCCACAGAGAAGCTATGGCAGTGTTTCTCAACCTTTTTTGGGCCAAGGCACACTTGTCCCATGAAAAAAATCACGAGGCACACCACCATTAAAAAAGTTAAAAAATTTAACTCTGTGCCGCCCTATATTGACTATATAATTATGACTGTAAGAAACACTTGCCAATTGCTGTGTTGGTTGCAATCTCCTGTAATAAGGCTTCACAAGCCGCTGATTTCTCTGCCAGCACAATCCTTTGCTCAGCAAGTTTCAGGTTGAGCTCATCCAGCCAGCTTCTTTAAGTTTGTCTAAAACCACCCTCCCGTGGTGGTGGCTGTTGAGAGCTGCGCTCGCTCCGCATCGTGACCCGGCCGGCTTCCTTTCCGGCGGGTTAGTGATGGTTATTGGCGGCCGCCAGGCACGTGACAATGCAAATCGCCCTTCTCGTCGCCGCACGTCACGGCACACCAGCCAGCGTCTCGCGGCACACTAGTGTGCCGCGGAACAGTGGTTGAGAAACGCTGGGCTATGGGATGCTCCCTCGGTTAAATCCACCTACCCAAGCTTGGTGGCAGCAGCACCGGCAGGGGAAATCGGGACATTCTGGGATCCAGTCAGAACTAGTTGGGTTGGCTTTCGTAATTCTGGGACTGTCCTCAGAAAATTGGGACACTTGGAGGGTACGTGGTACTTACTGATGCCCACAGAGATGCCGGCCACCAGGACTACAGCCCCCACGATGCATATAATTAGAAGCCCGCTGTTGAACGCTGAAGGTTGAACAGAAGAAAAGAGGGAAATGATTGACGGGAAACCCAGAACAAAATTTTCTTCTTATGGGGGAGGCCACAGGACTTGGGAGCCCATGAAATTCAGAGGGATTCAGGGAGGTAACCAGTAAGTTTCCAAGCACAATTCAAAGTGTTGGTGTTGACTTTGAAAGCCCTAAATGGCCTCGGCCCAGTATACCTGAAGGAGCGTCTCCACCCCCATTGTCTTGCCTGGACACTGATGTCCAGCGCCGAGGGTCTTCTGGCGGTTCCCTCAGTATGGGATGTGAGGTTACAAGGAACCAGGCAGAGGCCCTTCTTGGTAGTGGCGTCCGCCCTGTGGAACGGCCTCCCACCAGATGTCAAGGAAATAAACAACTACAGTGGTACCTCGGGTTACAGATGCTTCAGGTTACAGACTCCGCTAACCCAGAAATAGTACCTCAGGTTAAGAACTTTGCTTCAGGATGAGAACAGACCTCAGGTTACAGACGCTTCAGGTTACAGACTCCGCTAACCCAGAAATAGCACCTTGGGTTAAGAACTTTGCTTCAGGATGAGAACAGAAATTGCGCCACGGCGGCAGCGGGAGGCCCCATTAGCTAAATTGGTACCTCAGGTTAAGAACAGTTTCAGGTTAAGAACGGACCTCTGGAACAAATTAAGTTCTTAACCCAAGGTACCACTGTATCTGACTTTTAGAAGACACCCGAAGGCATCCATGTTCAGGGAAGTTTTTCATGCTTGACGTTTTATGGCATTTTTAATATTCTGTTGGGAGCCACCCAGAGTGGCTGAGGAAACCCAGCAAGATGGACGGGATATAAATAAATCATCGTCGTCATCATCATCATTGAAAGGACCCCCCCCCCTCCATCTCATCACCTCTCAAGGCTTGCACGAGACTTCTATCATATCAGCAAATAGGAGACGTTTGTCTCCCGTTGGAGGTTGTCAATATCAGCTGTGAGATGCTGCCAGCTCCCTGGTGTTGTCCCTCTTCCTTCCCCGGGTGACAATTCACCTCCCATAAGCCTTTCCTCCCTGCTGCTTCTCACCAGGCTCCTGCCAGGCCACATCCAGGTGTTTGGGCAGAGCTTCGTGCTCCACATGGCACTGGAAGCGTTTCCTCTCCTCAGGGTTGGTTTGAATACCGAGCATGGCATGGTAGGTCCCGTCTGAATTGGGGGTGGCAACTCCGCGGAAGGTATCCTGCACCCAGACCTCTCCGTCTTTCTTCCAGTAGGCATTGATCTCCTTTGGGTAGAAGCCGTAAACTCGGCAGACGAGGGTGGCCGGGCCTTTGGAGTCCTCCTTACTTGTCACCTTCACGACGGGAGACTCTGAAGAAACGAGAGGCATCCTCAGAGGCAGGCAGGTCGTGTCCTCCTCAAATGTCCCTACTAGGGTGATGACTTTTTCATATATATTTTTCTCAAATTTTTTTTCCTGTAGCACAAATGGATGAACTTTTGCCTATTAATGACTAAAATGAGGTATATTCCATTGAAATATTTAAAAAGGTTACGCACAAACTGGTTTTAAATTTTTTGTATGCCATTTTACCATTTCATAAAATGGTATTAACAATTCTATATATATTTTGTATCAAATTTGGACACAACACCACATTCCACAATGGGGAGTGTTCTTAGCAACATAGGGTATACAAAAGTCACACCTGCGCAAGGTAAAAGCCCCTTTTTGGGACCTCAAAACTCAGCCAGCAGACCCTGCCAGACATGCTGGGCAAAGAACCTACAGGAGAGGTAGCAAAACATCGTCCTCTAGTGGCGTCTATACTGTTACTGCAGCTAAAAAAAGCTTCCTTGTGTGTTTGATGACCCTATATAATGTTGTATATAAAGGTAAAGGGGCCCCTGACCATCAGGTCCAGTTGTGTCTGACTCTGGGGTTGCAGCGCTCATCTCGCTCTATAGGCCGAGGGAGCCGGCGTTTGTCCACAGACAGCTTCCGGGTCATGTGGCCAGCATGACAAAGCTGCTTCTGGCGAACAAGAGCAGCACACGGAAACGCCGTTTACCTTCCCACTGGAGCGGTCCCTATTTATCTACTTGCACTTTGATGTGCTTTCAAACTGCTAGGTGGGCAGGAGCTGGGACCGAGCAACGGGAGCTCACCCCGTTGCAGGGATTCGAACCACCGACCTTCTGATCAGCAAGCCCTAGACTCTGTGGTTTAACCCACAGCCCCACCTGGGTCCCTCAATGTTGTATATATGTGACTCTAAAGCTTGGGTTCAATTTTATATCCGCTTACAGTGACTTCAAAAATGGTCAAAAAAATGATAAATAATTTTTTTTTAAATCATTTTGTGCGTGAGGTTTTTGTATCAAATCTCTTTGAAAGTAAGATTTTATCTAATCTTTAATGAAAGCTCATCAAATTATGATACATGGAAATGAGGTTGTAAAAAAGTCATCACCCTAGTCCCCACACTCCCGTCAGGCTGGCAAAAATCAATCCCTCCCTTTCCCCTATGTCGGAAGGGTTGTGGAAAACTTGGTTCATTTATTCACATTTGGCAGAAATTTGCCCCCATGTTAAAAACTTTTGGAATAGGGTATTCCCCATTATATCCGCAATTACAGGTCAATCCCTTTCTCCAAATTCTGCCCGAGCCCTATAGGTGAAACTCGGAAAATCAGAATATCGTCGAAAAGTGCATTTATTTCAGTAACACAACTTAAAAGGTGAAACCAATATATGAGATAGATGCATGACATGCAAAGCAAGATATGTCAAGCCTTTATTTGTTGTAATTGTAATTATTTGTCGTTAGGCGGGTCAATTATAAATGGAATGTAATTAATGAAATGTAATAGCGATGTTTATTTTTGTATTATTGTAACTAATTGTTTTATTACTGTGGAATTTCCAAAAGAAAGCATTTGTAAAAATTAAAATAAAAATAAAAAATAATAGGTTGCATTACTGAAATAAATGCACTTTTCGACGATATTCTAATTTTTCAAGTTTCACCTGATCAACATTCTATACCAGGCATAGGCAAACTCAGCCCTCCAGAGGTTTTGGGACTACAACTCCCATGATCCCTAGCTAACAGGACCAGTGGTCAGGGATGATGGGAATTGTAGTCCCAAAATCCCCCCAAAAAGGAGAGCCAAGTTTGCCTATGCCTGTTCTATACACTTTTAAAATGTGGCTCTTTTTGGGGGGGGGGGTTAATATTGGGTTATTGTTCTTATTTTGATTTTATATATTGTGATTTTTTTTGTGTGTGAACCGCCCTGAGACCTCTGCGTATAGGGCAGTATATAAATTCAATAAACAACAACAACTGGTTCAGATCCCTCCAAGCACAGATCCTAGTTCTTGCCTTACATAGAGCAATTGCTGGACTTGCAGCTTTTTGTCCTCCAAGACTTTTCCACCTTGATTTCCTCTCACATTTTTTAATTTAAGGGCTGGGAGTTGGGAACCAAACAGCTCTAGAAAAGACAGAACTCCTTCATAGTCCTCCTGCCTGCCCTGAAAGGTGCCCATGAGGTGCAGGAATGGATTTAGACAATAGGACAGGATAGTTATATTATTATCCTCCCTTGCTCATGTGACTGAGATCAGCAGAGTACCATCCTTTGCCAATTTAAACTTAGAAGCTAAGACAAGGTTGCTTTAACCTTCTAGAAACAATAATCCAGGATGCTTTCAGGCAGACTGGATTTTCCTGGTACAGTGGTCTTGGTTTTCAAAAAGCTTAGTAGTCGAACAACACGGAACCCAAACGCTGCAAACCCGGAAATAGGTGTTCCGGTTTGCAAAAAAATTTTCAGAAGCTGAACATGCTCCGTTTTGAGTGTTACACTTCTGATTTGAGTGCCACACTTCCATTTTGAGTGTTACGCTGAGGTCTGCCTTTTTCTGCTATTTATTTTGTGTTTTTGTGGCTTTTTTGTTGTTGTGATTGTGTGGAACCCAGTTCAGCTACTAATTGATTGATTGTGTGATGGCAGTACCTTGTTTATTGCTTTCATTTTATGGATCAATGGTCTCGTTACATAATAAATTTCATGTTAAATTGCTGCTTTAGGGGTTGTTGTTGTTGTTTTTGCATGAAAATTGCTTTATTACAAGAAAGAGAGGTTTGCAATAAAACCTGTCTCCTTGGGTGTGCTAATTCCATTTTACAAAGGAATAACATATTAATTAATCATATGAAAGCAAAATTAGCATGATTATGTGAAAGGTGTTGTAAATCATTCTGATTCACTTCACTAAACAAAGAGCATCTAGTTATTCCAGAGTTGTTAAAGATTTTATCTATCCAAGTGAAAATTCAATTAGCACTATCCCGTCTCATATTAAAAAAACGACAACCATAGGATTCCAACAGCAGGGAGGAACAGACATTCTATGCCCGTGAATCCTACCTTGTGCCAGTATGATAAATTACTGTAATTAACAGTATCCCACGCAAACTAAACGGTTGTTTTTAAAAGTCTGGAACGAATCCATCCATTTTGCATTACTTTCTATGGGAAAGCGCTCCTTGGTTTTGGAACGCTTTGGTTTCGGAATGGACTTCCGGAACAGATTAAGTTTGAGAACCAAGGTACCACTGTATTATCCCTCTTCTCCCCCACTTAAAAGCAATCATACACACATTGTTTTGTGAAGAAATAAAAGCAGTGTTTACTTTCATAATCTTGGTCTCACAGCAGCAATTACAGTAGCAAAATGAAGGCAGGTTTATAACTACTATATTCTAAGCCACAAAAGTACAAAATCTAAGTATGAAATGGTGTCTGAGCATGCGGCATGTGGTTACAGCTTATTGCCAAGGCACACAAAGGAAGTGATCTCACAGAGTTTTCTCTAGCCAATTTTACAGGAAAGCTCTGGGAACCCCTTCATATCTGGCAAAACATGAATCATTGGGTGACTACAATAATGTTCCACATGAGGTACAAAAGGCCCCACCTCCCTGGAGTGGAGGCCACATAAGAGTTAACCGGCAGGTCCAGCGAGAATTTCAGGAAGACATGAAGCCATAAGATACATTGTTAGTGTTTTTATGACAGTTTTTTATGAAGGTTTTTATGAAGGTTCTCAACATTAAGAAGAGAGAATCAAACCCTTTCAAGCAGAAAAGTTGGTCAGGTCTGTCTCCACTATGGTTGCGTTCTTTATTTAGTTCATTTTTTAAAAAAACCATTTTTATTTGATTTTATAAATATAAAATTATAACAATCCAAATGTGTATCCAGATTACTCTGAATAGCAAGACTCCCTTCTCCACCCCCTCCATGGGTCCTATTGTCACAACCGCATATTATTCTGTAATCATTACAAGTGAGAATAAAATCCTGCTAATGTTTTCATCTGCTTGCAATGGTCTCCACTGAGAGCCAGTGTGGTGTAGTGGTTAAGAGCGGTGGACTCGTAATCTGGTGAACCGGGTTCGCGTCTCCGCTCCTCCACATGCAGCTGTTGGGTGACCTTGGGCTAATATTCCAACAGAAAAATAAAATACAGTAATCTATTAAACATCAAAAGCCTCCCTAAACAGGGCTAGTCACACTTCTTTGAAGTCTCTCAGCCTCACTCACCTCACAGAGTGTTTGTTGTGGGGGAGGAAGGGAAAGGAGATTGTGAGCCGCTTTGAGACTCCTTAGGGTAGTGATAAAGCGGGATATCAGGTCCAAACTCTTCTTCTTCTTCCTAAATAAATTCTAATTTCCCCCCATTATTTTTTAAAGATTTTTTTGGTTTCTGAGGTTCTTTATTTATTTCAAAAGATCAGGATAAGTATTCTAGAAGTGTGTCCTCTCTGCCACCCCTCAAGCTGTTTGTTGTTGTTGTTGTTGTTGTTGTTGTTGTTGTTGTTGTTGTTGTTGTTGTTGTTATCATTAAGTGGCAGCTCTTGGCTCCCATCACCTTTGCAGTGCCTTCACTGCATGTTCGTTCTGGATGCGTTTGTGCTGGGTAGAATATGAAGGAATTTCTGCACACACACCCAACCCATCACAAGTCTTGCCCCCATCTCCCTGCATCTTCCCTCATGCAAACACCCACCTGTCCTCAGCAGAACCTCCTTCCCGTAGTCCAGGTATCTCCGGAGCCACGCAATGCAGTCTTCCTTCCCCACGTAAGCCATCACAGAGACCGTCTGGTTTCCAGTCCGGCTCACTTGGGCTCCTCTCTCGACTGCCATCCAGGAGAGAGACTCCAGGTCAAGGTCAAGGTAGACTGTCCCATCGTAGGCTTCCTGCTCGTATGCTCCTTGGCGCCCCTCTTGGCTCAGCTCGCAGCCGTACCTGACCTGCCAGGTGTGCAAGCCTGTGCAAGCAACGCTAGAGGTCAGTGAGACAGGGGAGTGAGGTCGGGGGACAGGAGCAGGTGAGACCCCCACAGACCCATGGGAGAGGTTCGGCAAAGATTTGATCATTTTTAACCTCAGGAAAGAAGAGGCAGACTGGATAGCTCAGTCGGTAGAGCATGAGACTCTTAATCTCAGGGTTGTGGGTTCAAGTCCCACAGTGGGCAAAATATCCCTGCATTGCAGGGGGTTGGACTAAAAGACCCTCGGGGTCCCTTCCATCTCTATGATTCTAGGGGTCTAAGTCCAGCTCCAAGGGCCTTCTGGCAGTTCCCTCACTGAGAGAAGTGAGGTTACAGGGAACCAGGCAGAGGGCCTTCTCGGTGGTGGCACTGGCTCCCACCCATCAACGGCTGACTCTCGGCTCCTGGGGGTCCACAACTCCCTCCCACCCCACTGTTGGTTCCTTTAGGTAAGCATCATCAGCCCAAAGTTTTTACTTGCATTTGCTTTCCAGTGTTTCAGGCAGGAATCTCTCCCACCCCTACTTGGAGATGCTGAGGATTGAAAACAAGACACCCCCCCCCCATTGGAAAGCAACGAACCTTTTCTGTTTACCTCCAAGTTAAACGTCACTGAAGTTCCGACAGTGCACTCCTATGTACCTGTCCATGCAAAAGCAAGTCCCTTGGATTTCGGTGGGATTTATGGGCAAGTGTAAATAGGGGTTTCCCCCAGGGGTGTATCAAGGTGGGGCATAGGGGCGGGCCACCCTGGATGCCACCCCGGAGGGGGGTTACACTTGGTGCCCCCCCCCCAAGCTGAGCCCCGCCGCCCGGTAAAAAGCCTCACTCAGTGGCTGGCTGCTCGCTCACTTGCTCTGCGCACGCTTTGCTTCTTCCTGCTGGGGCAGAGGCAAGGGGTGGGCCAGAGAGGGGCATCAGCGGCCGCTGCTGACGCCCCTCCCTGGCCCGCCCCTTGCCTCTGCTCCAGCAGGAAGAAGCAAAGTGTGCGCCTAGCAGGTGAGCGAGCAAGCTGCAGAGTGAGGCTTTTAAAAAAACCTTGCTCCGCGGCTCGCTCAAGGTTTGCCAGCAGCGCCGCTCCAGTGCCAGGATCCCAAGGCTGGAGTGGCACCGCTGGCAACCCGCTCCATAGTGCACATGTGCAGCGGTGCTATGGAGTGGCGCTGTGCATGAGCATTATGAAGCAGGTTGCCGCTCCGGGTGTCTAATTTCACAAAAAGCGACAACACGTCGACCGATTTCAACGGGCAAAATATATATCTATTTTTATCTTTATACACTATAACGACATGCGAGACAGTGATCCAAGGTAATTGTACTGTTTCGGTTTGGTCTTCTTCAGTTTTTTAACTTAGTGTTTGTATACAATCTGCGGAACAGGGGGTCATACACATATGTATAAAGATAAAAATAGATATATATTTCGCCCGTTAGAATCGGTCGACGTGTTGCCTCTTTTTGTGGTATTTTGACTCAAGTCAGCAACACAGGGGTTGTTTCATTAGCCCCGTGTGTCTAAGCGGCTTCCTACGCTGCTGGTTTCCCCTGCATCCAAAGACAGGCCCCGGTGGATCAAGCAGCTGAGACCAAGGGTGGAGCCAGCCGTCAATAAGGCGGTTTCTGCACATGTCACAGAGGGAAGTGAGGGGCAGATGGTGCTTGTCCACCAGGGAAGGGAGACCATGGAGGAGAAGGAGAGCTCTGATCCTAAACCTCAGCTGCCTTGCGGGAAAGCTTCAGGAGAAGAAAAGGTATCGGGAGCAAACGCTACATAAATCCAGAGTGGAGTCCCAAAGACAGTTGGATAGCGCCTTGTATGCCTCCTTCGGGCAACTCCTGCAGCTCAGTTGGTACCAAATGTCTTGCTCTGCTTTCCTTTGGAGCACATCAGCGAGGCCGAGAAGGGGGTATTGTTGTCTGAGCAGTGCAGGACCTCCAGACACCCTGCCCAGACTTGCACCCCAGGGTTACCGTCAAACTGCTTGGTGCATGGAGGGAGAAAGAGCTTCTGTCCGGAGTAGAGCTCTTCCTTCCTTTTCTCCCAGTTGCCGTCCCCCCGCTCCCCATTTTCTGACCAGGGGAGGGATAAATATTGGGGAGGGGCGACTCGCTGCCCCTTGCAGAACCCACTCACCTGTGCTCTGCTCGTGGTCACGCTGCACACTCTCCAGAACAACTCGGAAGACTTCCTCAGCATCCCGAAAGATCTGAGTCATATTGTCCCAGTAATGGGGGTAGTCCTGCCCCACCTTCTGGACCCAGGGCACCTGAGGAAGGGCTCGTTTCCTGTCACTGTCGTACTGAATGAAGATGTGGTCGTCAACGGACGCCTGAGCGGTGAACTGGGGAAGCCCCTGGCCAGGCTCAGACACCCTCATGTAGAAATAATGCAAGGAGTGTGAGGAGGAGCCTGGAAAGGAAGACAGAGAGGGGCAGAATTAGGGGTCCAGTGGAATCGTAAATCACAGCAGGTGGCATTGTGGATTAAACCACAGAGCCTAGGGCTTGCCGATCAGAAGGTCGGCGGTTCGAATCCCCGCGACGGGGTGAGCTCCCGTTGCTTTGTCCCAGCTCCTGCCAACCTAGCAGTTCGAAAGCATGTCAAAGTGCAAGTAGATAAATAGGTACCGCTCCAAGCAGGAAGGTAAACGGCGTTTCTGTGTGCTGCTCTGATTCGCCAGAAGCGGCTTAGTCATGCTGGCCACGTGACCCGGAAGCTGTATGCCGGCTCCCTCGGCCAATAACGCGAGATGAGCGCGCAACCCCAGAGTCTGTCACGACTGGACCTAATGGTCAGGGATCCCTTTACCTTTACCTAGAATCATAAAATGAAGTTATCCCTGAGGGCCATTTAGTCCAACCCCCAACAATGCAGGAATCTCAACTAAAGATTTCTAAGTATTTAGGAAGGATGTTGACAAGCTGGAACATGCGCATAGGAGGGCAACTAAGATGATCAAGGGTTTGGAAGCCAAGCCTTATGAGGAACGGTTGAAGGAGTTGAGTAGCCTGGAAAAGAGGACACTGAGAGGAGATAGGAGATCCATATTCAAATATCTCAAGGGCTGTCACATGGAAGATGGAGCAAGCTTGTTTTCTCCTGCTCTGAAGGGTAGGACTCAAGCCAATGGCTTCAAGTTCCAATAAAGGAGATTCTGACTAAATATCAGGAAGAACTTTCTGACAGTAAGAGCCGTTCGGCAGTGGAATGGACTCCCTCGGGAGCTGGTGGACTCTCCTTCCTTGGAGGTTTTTAAGTAGAGGTTGGAGGGTCATCTGTCATGGATGCTTTAGTTGAGATTCCTGCATTGCAGTGAGTTGGACTAGAGGACCCTTGGGGTCCCTTCTAGCTCTATGATTCTATGATCCATGAATCTTTGTCCAACGTGGAGCTCAAACCCTGAGCTATCAAGGCTGCCACTCTTTGCTGACTTAAAGAAATGCAGTATTTTAGCCATAATTCACGTGTGGGCCTGTGTATGTTCCTTGCAGTTCTATGCGCTCTCTAATAATAAAGATCACTGTGGTGATATTTATCTCACACACGCAAGAAAATTTGCTATTTGAAAAAACGCAGCCCATTAACAAATGAACACAAGTTACCAACATTGGCGCAATCATATAAAAAGTAAAAAACCCAAATGTCAGTTGAGTCCAATGACCGTCAGATTAAAGAGCAGTTCTTTTGTACTTTATTTTGATAGCCATATGTGGCGAATTTGAAACTGTTATGTTATGTTTTTGTTTCACAACCGACCTATCGAAGGGTTAACCCAGACTCATGGTTAACTGACAGCAACATTCCATGGGAGGCGTGGCCTGCATGGGGTTTAAATGGAAAGGGGAACCGTTATGTCAGTTGGCGGTTGAGGGTTTTTTGTGTGGGAGCTTGGGTGGTTGTGGAGAAGGTAGACTTAGAGTAGATGAAGTAGTTGATAGGTATTCTGTTATTTGATTACCAAGAACGTTACCTGTGAAATTAAGTTTGTACCAATGATACCAGAAAGCAACCATTAAGATTCAAGCCAATAAATATCCATCTTTAAAGTGTCATACCAGTAATCGTCTATTTCAATTTCCAGCTAAGTTATCCAGGAACCCAGTTGGTGGGGAACTCTTTTAAACTGTCAAAACTGCCTTTTAGAGGAGGAAGGTTAGTTTGTGGCTGAGAGTGCACCAAGAAAAGGGGGGGGCTAAAGGAGGAGACAGGTTCTGGATGATAATAAAGTTACCTCAGGAAGGAGGCTAGCTTTACAGTGAGGGAGTTTCTAGTGAAGTGAAACCCTTATCTGAGTACACATAGGAACAGTCTTACTTATAGCCCCGAGTCTATATAGGTACCTGGCCACGTTTAGGCTGGAAGAGGACTCTCTTTTATTTTTGAAAACCCACGAGTGCTAGAGGGTTTAAAGAAAGGCTAGA
Source organism: Zootoca vivipara (assembly GCF_963506605.1). NCBI lineage: Eukaryota > Metazoa > Chordata > Lepidosauria > Squamata > Lacertidae > Zootoca > Zootoca vivipara. The sequence goes on from NC_083277.1 coordinate 6,024,923, forward strand.
GGGATAAGTGGGAGGTTTGAGTTACCTCAGAAATCCCTGTTAGTGCTTTTAATAATTGAGAGGTCAAAGTTATAAGACGAAAAGTAAAGGACTTTCGTCGCACCATATCACTTTGCAAGTTGCTTTGGGTCCCTTCTCTGGGGAAAAGATAAACTAAGAAGGTGATGAATAATATTAGATATGTTAGTAGCACTCCAACACTGGGCAATGCCTTTAATTCAGCCGTCTGTTTTCTGCACATTTTGCTTTACCACCAACTAACATGTCACAAAATAGTGACAAACTTTCTAGTCCTCTTTGTTTGCCCCAAACGGATATTGCACAAGGAAAAATATAAAGCAGAAGTTTTCAGCTCGGTGTTGTCGCTGGTAAGCTCAGCTTGAAGACGTGGTTCCAAGGTGGAGATTGCGGTACAGGGGAAGGTTACACATTTCCTGTTTTTTATTCTGCCGGTCTGCTGTTTCCCCTTCAAATTAAGAGCCGAACTACACCTAGTGTTGCTGTACCAAGTGTGTGCAGTTGTGGTTGTTATCAAGACTGCAACTTGCCAGAGGCAGAGGACACAGGGAGGGGAGGTTTATTTGAAAAACTTTAAAATCAGTTTTTAAAACTACAACTCGCATTGGTGCCCATTGGTGCCCCCGACCCTGACCCAACCAAAAAGTTGGAGCCTATCCAACAAACCCAAACTTGCCAGAGAGGAAAGAGAGACTTGTGACAACTGCAAAATTAAGAGGCTTTTTAATGCCGTATGCTTCAAGAACTAGCATCTACTGGAGGAGGTGCAGAAACTGTTTTCCTGAGTGGTTTGTGAGTGGTTTGTGTTTGTGTTCACACATAGAGGTTTTTTTTTTAAGGGGGCTAAATAGTGAGGCCAGAAGTAAAAGAGATGCAGAAATGTACCTGTTACCACGAATGTTTTGCTCACCAGGAAGCCAATCAATGCACAGACCCAAATAAATGCAACCCAGCCGTGCAATTGACTCCTTGCATATCTTGAAAAGTCGACTTGCACCTGTGTTCCTGCCTGAATTCCTTTGGGCGTCCTCCACAGAGCCCAGCCAGATCTGGAACAGCAAAATCCGCCTGGCACCGTCATCTTTCAATATAACAACAACAACAACAACAACAACAACAACAATTTATTATCTGGCTGGGTTTCGCCAGCCACTCTGGGCGGCTTCCAACAGAAAAATGAAATAAAATAATCTATTAAACATTAAAAGCCTCCCTAAACAGGGCTGCCTTCAGATGTCTTCTAAAAATCTGGTAGCTGTTTTCCTTTTTGACATCTGATGGGAGGGCGTTCCACAGGGCGGGCGCCACCACCGAGAAGGCCCTCTGCCTGGTTCCCTGCAACTTGGCTTCTCGCAATGAGGGAACTGCCAGAAGGCCCTCGGTGCTGGACCTCAGTGTCCGGGCAGAACGATGGGGGTGGAGACGCTCCTTTAGGTATACTGGACCGAGGCCGTTTAGGCCAGGCAAAAACTTATCTCTTCTGCCAGACAGCTTTACAAATTAGGGTGAATGTTATTTGTATTTTGCGGCCAAAGCAAAATTGTATTTTCTCTCTGCTGCTTGGCTGGGATTTATCCCAAGGCCTTCGTTGTATTTTTCTTTTCTCCAACTTAATGTTATGGTTGAAGTTTTTAAAATGGTGTAAGTCACTTACAGACTCCTTATGCACAAGCGGCTAACACTTGAAACACCAGGTTAAAAGCAAAAGAGGAATGTAAATGGGTAAATTTGATGGTACTTGACAGGTTATAGCAAGTTAGTGGGAAAACGCAGAAAAATCAGAGGTGAACCAATGGAGGGGGAAATTGAATAATATTATAATTTTAGAATATTTAATGGTCAAGATATGCAGAATGAAAGGATTTAAGGTTAGTGAGAAAAAGGAGGACTGGCTGGAGAAGTTATTGAATTATTTGGATATGTTTGAACAATTTGGGGTAATTAAACTGTTAAAAGCTAAATAAACCTAGCGGAATGTGAGTATATAAAAAACTGTACATATGATAGATTTAAATATGTTTTGCTGTTGATGTACATCCGATGTATCGACAGCCTGGGGGGTTTCACTTTTGTATGTCTGGGTTGTTGGTGATTGGCATAATATGGAAAAAAAAGCTAGAGATCACACACACAAAATTGAAAACATCACCATCATCTAGAAATGGGACAGGGACAGCTAGTAGCTCAGTTGGTAGAGCGTGAGTATTTTAAGCTCAGGGTCGTGAGTTTGAGCCACACGTTGGGCAAAATATTCCTGCATTTCAGGGGGTTGGACTAAATGACCATTGTGGTCCCTTCCAACACTACAATTCTATGATTCTTTGATCTCATCATCCCTGCAAGGACAAGCCAGGCCCAAATAAACTGACGGGGAGGGGCTGCAAGGAGGTGGTGTAAGGGTTAAAGTGTTGGTCTTTGTTAACTGGGAGATCAGAGTTCGAATTCCCACTTAGGCATGAAGCTCGCTGGGTGACCTTGGACCAGACACTGTCTCTCAGCCCAACCCACCTCACAGGGTTGTTGTGAGGATAAAATGGGAAGCTGGAGAACTACACTCCGCCTTAAGCTCCTTGGGTGAAAAAGTGCTGTGTTAATTGTAATAAATTCAGTAAATAAATCCAGAGAAGGGATGGGGGGGGACCTATGGGAACTAGGGAGGGGAGATAAGGTTTTGCCCCTTGCTTGTTTCTTAGGAGGCCTTTAAGTTTGCCTTCCTTATTGCTATGGCTCTCGGAGGTGTGTAACGTAGTTTGCCAGGCGCTGGGCAGAAAAGAAACAACAGACAAACACAGAAAGCCCCCCCCCCCAAATCTACACACCAAACCTTTAAAGCACATTCAAAGCACATTTTCCCCGCTCCCAAAGAATCATGAGAACTCTAAACTGCTGGCAATTTAGGTGTTTCAGTGGTAAACTACAGTTCCCATACTTATTTTTCCAAAGTCAGCGGGCGAGTGGGGGCAGGTCAAACCAGACAGCACTGAAGTATTTTCTGGAGGGGGATAACAGGCAGATCTATGCCATACATTTAAAGCAGATGCAACACACATTGAAAGCAGCTGGCTCCGCTCCCCCCCCCCAATAAAAAACCTGGGAACTGTAGTTTGCTAAGGCCGCAGGGAATTATAGTTCTGCGAGGGGGGGAACGAGGGCTGCAACTCTAGCTCTGCATATTCTTTAATTTTTTTATACTCCACACCCCTTTGGCATTTGCAGAATTTTTGTAAGGGTTGCAGCCATTGCTACGCAGAGTAGACCCAATGGGCACGACTCACTTAGGTGCATGAATTTCCAAAGGTCTGCCCTTGGAGACCTTTTTAATGTGCCGCAAGCGACTAATAAGTTTGATATTGTTGTGAGAAGGACAAGAAAGTTCGCCCCCATCTAAACATATTTAGGAAAATACATTTTTATCTTTTTATCACCCTGATTTCTAGGTTGGAGAAGGGGGCAGCAGGATGTGTCCTGAACAAAATATGGAGCATTTTCTGCTGACGAAAGAGGCGCTAAGGTATGGATTGCGTTGTGTGCAAATCCACTCTCCCCAACCCACTCACTGTGAACTGTTGCGGACAAACACACAACACACACATGTGTACTGGGTGCCAATTCTGCTCCCGGGTCGACATTTAGCCCCCGAAGAATCCACTCACCTGCGCAGCCCCCTAGCAGGAAGGAAGCGGACCCCAGCAGCAGCAGCGGCAGCCAGACGGGCCACCGGCGCAGACCCATCAGCAGCTTCGCGTTGCACAATCCTCTCTAAGAAGCCCGGGGAACTCGCGGCCACTGGAATCCGGGCAAGAACCGGGGCATCTCAGGCTGGATGGGTGTCTCTCTGGGCGTCTCCGTGGAGGATACCTGCGCGCGCGCTCTGCTATTTCTTGACAGTTCCTATTTACAACTTTACCCCCGTCTGTGACGCTCTTCTGCCTCCTGCTGGCTACTTCCCAGGTCGAAAATGCAAGCAGGTGATTTCTAAGAAATCACCCGTGTAAGAGCAGGGACGTAGATACACACACACACACACACACACACAGAGAGAGAGAGAGAGAGAGAGAGAGAGAGAGAGAGAAGGACGCCCTGAAATTCTTGCAATCTTGCAGTTTCTTGCATACGGATACGAAACAACTAAGAAAATGCTATTTTAATTAGAAAAAGAAAGCTTGGCAAATTCTGGAGCCCTATTGTGGAGTTCACACAGAGCCCCGGGTCCTTCCACGGACTATTGATCCTGCACCACCACGTCCATTCTCTTCCACTGCCACCAACCAGGTTTCCCGGGTAAATTCAGACTCAGTCAGGTTGTAATGTATTAACAAAGAATCCAGTTTATTGTGAAAGCTGTGGGATGGAACACTGGGGCAGACAAGTCACAACAGTTCCTAGAGTGTCCACTAACAGGAACTCACCTGGAGGGACACCTGACTACAGGTCAGTTCCTGTTCCCTCAGACATGCAAATGAGTTGGATTAGACAAAAGCCCTAGCCTGCAATCACTCTCTCTCTTAGCTACTTCCTCCCTCGATGAGGACACATCTCTAGAGAATCTCTAGTTAGCATGGTTCTCACTCTAGGCCTGCAGCCAAGAGTGAGACCAAATGGAGTCTTACTTTACTAAGTAGTCTCTAGATGTATATATACTTGTAACTTTTCTAAGCAAGCCTGCCTTTCTGAGATTATGCTGTAACTCAGGATGAAACTGTAAGTAAACTCTATCTTATTTTATAAACACTGTGTTGTGTATTTCTTTTAAGAGGGACAAAGGGGACCTTTGCCAGGAAGTGTAATATTGAACTATAAAGTGTAATATTGTTATAGAGATTCTAGCGAATCTAACGCACATGCTTTGCTGCGCACAAAAGGGGAATGTCACTCTGCTGATATTGGAAGCTTGCTAACACAAGCTTGGATAGGATCTATCTAATAATATATCCTAATCCACATCCCTAACATTCCCATAAAAGCAAACAAGTTTTAAATACTTTGAAACATTGTGATCCGATTCACTCTCTCTGTCTCCCCTCTGTCTCTAACCCACTCTGTCTCCTAGGCCCACAAGAAATCAACCGAACTGTCTCTCTATTTCCAACTGTTTTTCCCCAACTGTCTTGGCTAAACCTTTTAAAAGCAAAATAAAAAAATTCCTTCAGTAGCACCTTAAAGACCAACTAAGTTTTTATTTTGGTATGAGCTTTCGTGTGCATGCACACTTCATCAGATACCAGGCATCAGATACCAGGCATCAGATACCAGATACATCAGGTATTTGATGAAGTGTGCATGCACACGAAAGCTCATACCAAAATAAAAACTTAGTTGGTCTTTAAGGTGCTACTGAAGGAATTTTTTTATTTTGTTTTGACTCAGACCAACACGGCTACCTACCTGTAACTTTTAAAAGCAGGTAGGCTCCACCTCTGGGCTTTTCTATTGGTCTACCTATTAACCCTTTCTCTGCCCCTGTACAGACATTTCCAAAAGAACGGGCAAACAACACACCCATTCATCCCACTCGAGGGGGATCAGAGCTACCTGTGCAAAGAGACAGACACAAAACAGTCTTCTTCCACCACTGAAATGATATGGGAAGCCATTGCAGCATGGAAAAAGCCACGGATCAGGAATCTCAGTCATCCAGGAGAATATACTGGTCACTTTTGTGACACGAGGTGGGCACCTTGCCATTTCATCAGATGCATGAATATACTGTATATTTTTTTATTAAAAAAACTCTTTGCAAACCACTTGGAGGTTTGTTTGTTTTTTAAATCAAGCGATGTATACATGTTGTGAAATAACTAAATACTGTATATGAAGAAATAGAGCAGCACACTCGGGTTATCTCTTGGCAAAATAGAAAGGGGCTGGTTTCAACCAGGAGGGAAACAGAACTTCCTGGAACTCTTAGCTTTCCTCTCTCTTTTTTTAAGTATCAAGTTACCAGTCCCTAAGGAGGAGCAAACACTTGGAAGCTGGTGTCTGTGAAATGAGAGCAGGAGGTGCATGAAGGAGAGCTCAGGCACTCAGGGTCCAGGAACTGGGAAACATGAAGAGATTCTGCAAAGTGGTTTGCTAATAACAAAGATTTATATATGTTGATGGCCGGTTGATGGAACCTTACAAAAGGACAATGTGAGTGGCCTCTCCGTGACCTTACCACAGCAGAAAGACTAATACTGATGAATTGGAAAAATAAAAATGCAGCTCCCTTCTACGATTTGATTCGCAATATATGAACAACTTGCATATACAGTAAATGCAGACTTGCTGTGGACAAATTCAATGATATTTGGAATCCATTATCTATATATATATAAATGTAGAGGGTGCATGTTTGTTCCAACGAACCTTTCTCCACAACCGCTTACCCGATCGTCCTCAAATTTGACCATAACATCGGGAGCGCATGTGAAAGTGTCTCTATCCACTTACATTGTCCATACACACACTTAGGACAGGTAGAAACCTGGATTTGCATACAAAAAATTGCCCCCTCCAGTGGACATCCAACAAACAACATCCAACATACTGCCAAAATCCTGCCCACTCCCCATCCCCCCACCAAACAAAATCAAACATACACCCAAAATCCCACCCACTGGCAAAATAACGGCCACTCTCCATCCACCCCACCACCCTGGGACACAGCCCACCCCGGAGAATAGACCTCTGCCAGGGACCAGGCCACCCAAACAGTAGCCCACTCCCCAAGGACCCCCTCCTGCCATGGAGGTACCTACCCCAGAGATCCCCCCACTCCCCAGAGATCCCCCCCATAGGTCTTGGCCTTCACCATCCTACCCAATCCACAATCTGTGCCCTCCGCTCATATCTTGCCCAATCCATGATCTCCGCCCTCCGCAGAGATCTCCCCACCAACACAAAACAGCCCAGTGGAGCCTACAGGGGAGTCTGAAGGGGGACTCTGAGGGCCTATTTCACAGACTAAGCCATAGTGAGGCCTACAGGGGAGTCTGAAGGGGGACTTTGAGGGCCCATTTAAGAGACTAAGCCAAAGTGGGGCCTATAGGGGAGTATGAAGGGGGACTCTGAGGGCCCATTTCACAGACTAAACCACAGTGGGGCCTACAGGGGGGTCTGAAGGGGGACTCTGAGGGCCCATTTCACAGACTAAGCCACAGCAACGCGTGGCAGGGCCAGCTAGTTACAAATACTGTAATAGGTTAAGATCTGGTGAAGTACAATAACGACCATGTAAAATATACAGTTTTGGGTTTCCCCCCTCCCACCTTTGTTTTCCTTTCTCTTTTTCTGTTTCTCTTTTTTGTTTGTGTCTCACCATGTCTGGTGCACATATAGCTATGTACTTTCTGAACTTTCAATAAAGAGGTTTTTTAAAAGAAGCTTTTTAAAAAAGGAAATTTGCCCAAAAATTGACATTTACAACATGGATTGCCATACGCCTGGGTTTCCCCAGACATTTTTACAGATTTTTGTAAATTCCACCCGGACACTGTTTCCGACAGACATATCCTGGATATGTCCAGGAAATTCCAGACGTATGGCAGCCCTAACTTATATCATCCTCCAGATGGCGAGACCTCTAACACATCCCAAAATCCGTTACCAGTTCTGGATATGAGGCAATGCATTTTGGAAATGCCCTTGGGCAGATCCTTTGGCCAGCGCTGACCAAGGATAGGAGAGAAGAAGAAGAAGAAGAAGAAGAAGAAGAAGAAGAAGAAGAAGAAGAAGAAGAAGAAGAAGAAGAGTTTGAAATTGATATCCCACTTTATGACTACCCTAAGGAGTCTCAAAGCGGCTCACAATCTCCTTTCCCTTCCTCCCCAACAACAACAACAACAACAACAACAACAACAACTTATTTATACCCCGCCCATCTGGCTGGGTTTCCCCAGCCACTCTGGGCGGCTTCCAACAGAAAAATAAAACACAATAATCTATTAAACATTAAAAAGCCTCCCTAAACAGGGCTGCCTTCATATGTCTTTTAAAAATATGGTAGTTGTTTTTCTCTAATATATTATTATTATTATTATTATTATTATTTTATTTTATTTATACCCCGCCCATCTGGCTGGGTTTCCCTAGCCACTCTGGGCGGCTTCCAACAATATTAAAATACAATAATCTATTAAACATTAAAAGCTTCCCTAAACAGGGCTGCCTTCAGATGTCTCCTAAAAGTCTGGTAGTTGTTTTTCTCTTTGACATCTGATGGGAGGGCGTTCCACAGGGCTGGTGCCACTACCGAGAAGGCCCTCTGTCTGGTTCCCTGTAACTCGGCTTCTCGCAACAAGGGAACTGCCAGAAGGCCTTTGGCACTGGACCTCAGTGTCCGGGCAGAACGATGGGGGTGGAGACGCTCCTTCAGGTATACTGGACCTCACTCTGTGAGGTGAGTGTGGCTGAGAGACTTCAGAGAAGTGTAACTAGCCCGAGGTCACCTAGCAGCTGCATGTGGAGGAGCGGGGAAGCAAACCCAGTTCACCAGATTACGAGTCTACCGCTCTTAACCACTACACCACACTGGCATACAGAAGCATCACTACGAGCTCAGGAGAGGAAGGATGGATGGGGAGGGCAGAGGGGAGCAGAGGTGATTTCCCATTTTGTATTGGAAACAGAACAAAACTAAAATAAAATTCCTTGTCATTGCTCAGCATTGGTATAATGTATGGCTCCTTGCTTGGCATTCCTTTTTACAGTGCGTGTCTGATGTGCGTCCTCAAAATCGAACTCCTGTTTTGCGTGGGAGACAATATCTTGTTGCACATTCAAATCACTTCTGTGAGTTCTTTGATGGTGTGCGCGGTTTATCTTGTTATTGTAGTTGTTTCCACACTCCAGGCATTTATAGGTTTTCACCATCGTGCAAGTCCTTTGATGCAAATTCTGGCCTGATCTTACAGTGCAGCTTGTTCCACACCCCCAGCAATTACGTGGTTTCTCCCCATGTGAATTTGTTGATGTCGAGTGAGATAATTTCAATGTCTTGCCACAGGCCTGGAATTTTTATGGTTTCTCCCCTGTGTGAACTCTTTGATGAGAAGTAAGATTCATCCTCTGAGTGAAGCTCTTTCCACACTCCTGGCATTTAGAAGCTTTTTGTATGGTGTAAACGCATTGCGAACATTTACAAGGTTTCTCACAGACTGAGATTTTGCAATGAGCTTGATACCCTGTTTTCAAATTGATAGTTTTGCAATTCACATGGTATTGTTTTGTTTCCTTTCTACCCTGTTTTTCTGGGGCAGTGAGCACTCTCACGGCGATCCCTGCCTTGAGAAGAAGAGGATTTAATCCTTTTTCTCTGTTCCAATCCACTTTTCCTCCTCTGCTGTTCCCTCTTTCTTTCCCACAAGAACCTAAGCAGATCTCCCTTCTTCCTGGTTTCTGATTAGTCACCCTCTTCGAAGAAAGGAAACAGGTTACAACCTGAGGAACAATGTGTACGAAGTATCAAAGTGGTGATAATAATCTAGCATTAAACCAGAACAAACCACCACAATTTCCCTTTTATATTTATTAGCCAGTTTGTGGTGGTTTGTTCTGGTTTAATACAACCTGAGGAATAATAATAATAATAATAATTTTCCCCAGCCACTCTGGGCGGCTTCCAACAGAAATATTTAAATACACTAATTTCTTAAAGATTAAAAGCTTCCCTAAACGGTGCCTCAAATAATTGGTTAGCCAAAACTGCTCACCTTGAGATGTCTGGTAGGCCTAAATATGCTCAGACCTGAAGTTCATTGGGATGCCTTGAGTCAACCCTGCTCTCTCCCAGCCTAGCCTCCCTCACAGGGTTGTTGTGAGGAAAAAGTGAAGGGGGACACAATGGACACCACCTTAAGCTCCTTGCAGGAAAGGTGGGATATCAATGTTTTAATAACAACAACAACTATAATATTAACAATAATCCTGTCCAGAATAGCAGACTTCTACTACAAAGTCTCTCCTAACTGGAGGTGCTACAAAGTCCTGGAAAATCAAGATATTGTAAAGTAAGTGAACTATAGCCATGTCAGCCCAGGAAGGTTTGGGCTGAGGAAATGTGAATGAATTCAGCCTTCTGTTGGGTTGAGAATCCCTCCCGACAGATCAAAGCAAAGGCCCATCTAGGCTACTATCCTGTTTTCTCAGAGGCCAACTGGATATCTCTTGATGCCCCAGAGGCAGGACATGAGCACAACAACACCGGCCTGCTCACGAGCCCCCAGCAACTGGTCTTCAGACCCCTCATGCTGGAGGTAGCCATCGTCGCTTGGACTCACTAAGAGCTTTCTCCTTCGTGACTGACCCCCCAGTTTAAAGTCACCCAAGGTAGCGGCCATCGCTATACTCTGAGGAAGGAAAACCCACCTGTGGCGTTTGCCTGTTCTTTTGGAAATGTCTGTACGGGGGAGAGAGAAAGGGTTAATAGGTAGACCAATAGAAAAGCCTGGAGGCGGAGCCTACCTGCTTTTAAAAGGCTTAGCCAGAGGTTTAGACAGTTGAGAAGAGAGTTGGAAATAGAGAGGCAGTTAGTTCGGCTGGTTTCTTGTGGGTGGGAGGCATAGGAGTCAGAGTGGGTTAGTTAGAGACAGAGGGGAGACAGAGAGAGTGAATCGGATTACAGTGGAACCTCGGTTTATGAACACCTCGGTTTACGAATTTCCGGTTTACAAATGCCGCAGACCCATCTGGAACGGATTAATTCACTTTCCATTACTTTCAATGGGAAAGTTCGCTTCCGTTTATGAACCCTTCAGTTTATGAACAGACTTCCAGAACCAATTACACCCATGCTTCGGGTTAAGTATGCATCAGGTTGAGTATTCCGTGGACCCGTCTGGAATGGATCAATCAACTTTCCATTACTTTCAATGGGAAAGTTCGCTTCAGTTTATGAACGCTTCAGGTTGAGTACTCCATGGACCGTCTGGAACAGATTAATCCACGTTCCATTACTTTCAATGGGAAAGTTCGCTTCAGTTTATGAACGCTTCAGTTTATGAACAGACTTCCAGAACCAATTGTGTTCATAAACCGAGGTACCACTGTACAGTGTTTCAAAGTATGTAAAGCTTGTGTGCGTTCACAATAAACTGGAACCTTTATTATTGCGTTACAACCTGACTGAGTCTGAATATATTACTGGGGAAACCTGGTTGGTGGCAGTGGAAGAGAATAGACACAGGGTCAAGAGTCTGTGGAAGGACCAGGGGCTCTGTGTGAAAGCCACACCATCCTTTTAGCTACGCACAGCCTGTAATTGATACCTGGGTGTCCTTACCTGGGACCCTGACGAACGACCTAGAACCAAAGTTGTGGGGTCAACACAGCAAACAGGACTCTCTCTGGTCCTACGTTGCTTTCACACAGGGATTACAGTACCGATGTTTCTTTTCTTTTTTTCTTTTATAATAATTTTTATTAGTTCAATTACAATCCAATAATAGCCTCATTATAACAATACCAATTTATAATACAATTGTTAATACCAATCGTTCAAATACCAAATTATATAATTTAGATAGAATTGATGGCTTTCTTATTTGCTTTATTTCTGCATTCCAAAATCTTATTAATTTCCATTACATTCTGGTCATAATAATGAAGACATTAAAGAAACTTTTTACTCTCAGCTGGATACTGTCCTATCAGAGACGCCTAAGGAAGATAAAATTATCCCCCTGGTTCATTTTAATGCAAGAGTTAGGTGAGATTTCGATCTGTGACCTGGGAGTATTGGGAAAGAAGGAACTGGCAACAGCAACCCAGAATGGAATCTTACTTTTGATGTTATATGCAGCACACAACCTTGATATTACCAACACACTCTTTCGACATAAAAAAATAAATTAAAAACTTCATGGAGGCATCCTTGATCAAACCACTGGCACCTCTTACAGTAGACTATGTTATTGTCAGTGCACAGATCACCGCTATGTGCTCCTTACCAGAGCTATGAGGAGTGTCAATGACTGCTGGACAGATCACCAACTAATACGCTCCATGATGGCTATCAATATTATACCTCAATGCAGGCATCAAGGAAGGAAACCAAGGTGCAAAATGAACACTCAAGCCCTTCAAGATCCATTAAGCAGAATTGCTTCCAAACAACTCTTAAGGACCATCTGCCTTCAGAATTCCGTCATAACATCGAGAGCTCCATGTGTGTTTATATGTAAATAAAGTAGTTTAGCCAAGATGCTGTGCTACTCAGTCTGTTACGCAACTGCGCAAACCTCTGCGTATCTGTGAAGTGTGCTGGTGTTTGTCTGACACCAGTCACTGTGATGTTAGGGCTGGAGAATGCTTATGAAGCTACCGAACGATCGCCCAGGAGGGGGAGAACATGCCAGCCGGGCATGTGTCTCTGCCAGGGTCCTACTCGCAAGTAGTAATATAATATAAGCTGTATCCATGACTCAGCAGCCATTTTTAGGATCCATTCTGCTCACCTTGAAAAGGGGGAGGGGCTGGAAAATGTGCCCTATACATAGTCTGCCTCCCTTTTTCTCTGACTAGATTACTGTGCCCAGTGGGGTCACCACCTAGCGGTCGTAAAAGACAATCGAACTTTGGAACATGGAATATACAGACTTTGTCAGATAACACAGACAGTGAGTGTCCTCCTGAACACAGAACTGCCATCATTGCAAGAGAGCTGCAACGTTTTAACATCGATATTGCAGCGCTTCAAAGAGACTCAAAGAGCAGGTGAGGGACAACTGAAGGAAGAAAAAGGAGGCTACACTTTCTTCTGGAAAGGTCTAGCTGAACAAGAACATCAAATACATGGGATAGGCTTCGCTATCAAAAACGATCTTGTCAGAAGTCCCTACCGGCATTAATGAGCGACTCTCAACCCTTCAAATAACACTTATGCACCAACACTGCATGCTGATGAAGACATTAAAGAAAAATTTTACTCTCAGCTGGATACCGTCCTATCAGAGACGCCTAAGGAAGATAAAATTATCCTCCTGGGTCATTTTAATACAAGAGTTGGGTGAGATTTCGATCTGTAGCCTGGGACTATTGGGAAAGAAGGAATTGGCAACAGCAACCAGAACGGAATCCTACTTTTGATGTTATTTGCAGCACACCACCAGCACACCACCAACACACTCTTTCGACAGAAAAATAAATTAAAATATTCATGGAGGCATCATTGATCAAACCACTGGCACCTCTTAGAATCATTGAATTGTAGAGTTGGAAGAGACCACAAGGGCCATCCAGTCCAACCCCCTGCCAAGCAGGAAACACCATCAAAGCATTCTTGACATATGCCTGTCAAGCCTCTGCTTAAAGACCTCCAAAGAAGGAGACTCCACCACACTCCTTGGTAACAAATTCCACTGCCGAACAGCTCTCACTGTCAGGAAGGTCTTTCTAATGTTTAGGTGGGATCTTCTTTATTGAAGTTTTAATCCATTGCTCTGTGTCCGCTTCTCTGGAGCAGCAGAAAACAACCTTTCTCCCTCCTCTATATGGCATCCTTTTATATATTTGAACATGGCTATCATATCACCCCTTAACCTTCTCTTCTCCAGGCTAAACATACCCAACTCCCTAAGCCGTTCCTCATAAGGCATCGTTTCCAGGCCTTTGACCATTTTGGTTGCCCTCCTCTGGACACGTTCCAGTTTGTCAGTATCCTTCTTGAACGGTGGTGCCCAGAACTGGACACAGTACTCCAGGTGAGGTCTGACCAGAGCAGAATACAGTGGTACTATTACTTCCCTTGATCTAGATGCTATACTCCTATTGATGCAGCCCAGAATTGCATTGGCTTTTTTAGCTGCTGCATCACACTGCTGGCTCATGTCAAGTTTGTGGTCTACCAAGACTCCTAGATCCTTTTCACATGTACTGCTCTCAAGCCAGGCGTCTCCCATCCTGTATTTGTGCCTTTCAATTTTTTTTGCCCAAGTGTAGTACTTTACATTTCTCCTTGTTAAAATTCATCTTGTTTGCTTTGGCCCAGTTGTCTAATCTGTTAAGTGTACTCTTACAGTAGACTATGTTATTGTCAGTGCACAGATCACCGCTATGTGCTCCTTACCAGAGCTATGAGGAGTGTCAATGACTGCTGGACAGATCACCAACTAATACGCTCCATGATGGCTATCAATATAATACCTCAATGCAGGCGTCAAGGAAGGAAACCAAGGTGCAAAATGAACACTCAAGCCCTTCAAGATCCATTAAGCGGAATTGCTTCCAAACAACTCTTAAGGACCATCTGCCTTCAGAATTCCCTGATAACATCGAGGAACACTGGACCAAGCTAAAAACATCCATTATTGCAGCCTGTGAACAAATAATTGGTTAGCCAAAACTGCTCACCTTGAGATGTCTGGTAGGCCTAAATATGCTCAGACCTGAAGTTCATTGAGTAAACCCTGCTCTCTCCCAGCCTAGCCTCCCTCACAAGGTTGTTGTGAGAAAAAAAGTGAAGGGGGAGAACAATGGACACCACCTTAAGCTCATTGCAGGAAAGGTGGGATATCAATGTATTAATGATAACAACAACTATAATACTAACAACTAGGTGACCCGGCCACGCGTTGCTGTGGTTCTTTCCTGTGATCCCCCACCCCACCCTGTCCCGATCCATGACGTATCCTGCCCCTCCTCTCTCCACCCTGGCTCATCCCTGTGTTTCGGTAGGATACCCTTCCCTCTGTTGTCCCTGGGGAGTGTTGGCCCCTCCCCCCTGTATCTCCATACCTCGGCCCCCACCCTTCGAAAAGGAACTATTAGGTTCTGGGTTCTATTTCCCAGCATGCACCTTTGTCTGAACCCTCTGTTGTCCCTGGGGAGTGTTGGCCCCTACCCCGGGTATCTTCCTACATCAGCCCCCAGCCTTGGAGAAGGTGCTGTCAGTTTCTGGGTTCCATTTCCCAGTATTGACTTTTGTCTGGGCCCTCTGTTGTCCCCTCCCCCCTGTATCTCCATACATTGGCCCCTGCGCACGCATCGCGAACATTTCTATCGGGGGTGATGATGCGCCCTGGGACCCAGAGAACTTCTTAAAGAATCCCAACCCGGGGGGGGGGGGGTCAAATAGTGAAGCCCCATAGCCCTGTAGCAACAGACAGGCCCAGACAGAAGGAGGGGGGTCATATGGGCCACTTGGCGCGGGCCTCCGAATCTAAAGGGGGCCTCGGTCAGCATATTCACAATCATTAAAATGAAAAAAGTAACAAAAGGGTTAAAAACAGGGCCACATTATCTACCTGGCCCAGGCCCTGTAAGGGCCTGGCAACAGAAGGCGCGTTCTGAAGCACCCGAGTTGTTCAGTTCCATGAAAAACCCAGGAAGTGGCAAGGGGAAGGTAGGGAATTGTAAATGGGATGGGGGGTGGCCATTGCAAATATGTGGGGAGAGAAAGTGCATGGTTGTTGTTTTTTTTAAAAAAAAGACACAGAGGCTTACAATCAGTTGTTTCTCCTAAAATAAGACATACCCATAAAATAAGCCATAGCAGGATTTCTAAGCATTTGCGCAATATAAGCCATACCCCAATAATAAGACATAGTGATAGGCGCAGTTCTGGAGGGCCCCAAGGAAGAGGCAAGGCTGGACGCGTAATAAAAAATAAGACATCCTCTGAAAATAAGCCAATGTGGGGTTATTTTAGGAATAATAAATATAAGGCGGTGTCTTATTTTTGGAGAAGCACGGTAAAGCCTAGGTTAAAAGGGGCACGACTGCCCTTACTTAAAATGGCCGCCGGAGCCTCGCATGTGACACAACGCCCACTAAATTATAAAGTGAAAACCCCTCGCTGTGCCCCCAAGCGTGTGTTAGGAGAAATTATGAACGACTGCCTAATGCTGCCAGGTGTTTATTAATGCAGCCGCCGGGAGAGGCTTTGGGCTTGGGGTGGAATGGCTGTTTTCGTGGTTGAATGGCCTCATGTTTTACAGGATCTCGTGGCGGAGGCGGGGTTTGTGGGTGTGGCACGTTGTTGTGGCTATCCCTGTGACTGCCCCCACGTGTCCTGATCCATGATCTATTCTGTTTGTCCGGCCCCCCTCCATGGCTGGCGTATCTCATGCCGTTTTGAAGGATGGTATTTATTTTTGTCTTGTGGATTTTTTTGGGGGGGGTAGTGGTGCTAAATGGTAAAGTAAAAACCCCTTGCCGTGCCCCCAAGTGCGTTGCTGTGGGTTATTCCCCCCCCCCCCGGGCCTGTTAGGGGGCCTACATAAAACAGAGGTCGTGCTGCGGCCTGTGATAATGGCCGACTTGGTGGTGTCAGTTGCTTGGTTGATGATGTCATTTGGTTTGTGGGTGTGGCTTAGATTTCACAGGAAGGGAGGGGTGGAGGAGGGTATAACGCCACTTGAGGGCGCTGTTTGACTTGGTGGAAATCCAGGTCTGTACCTGCCCAGGTGTGTGATTTGAGGGATTTTTGCCCCCAACAACGCTCGGGGAGTGGCCTGGATCGTTGTGTCAAAATTTCAGGACGATCAGTCAAGCGGTTACGGAGAAAAGTGTAGAACGCAGTTTCACGATTTTTACCTTTTTATATATATAGACAATCCTGTCCAGAATAGCAGACTTCTCCTACAAAGTCTCTCCTAACTGGAGGTGCTACAAAGTCCTGGAAAATCAAGACATTGTAAAGTGAACTATAGCCATGTCAGCCCAGGAAGGTTTGGGCTGAGGAAATGTGAATGAATTCTTCTAGCAACCAAGAAGGGAAGACAAGTACAGTCAAACCTCGGTTGTTGAAGGTCTCAGGATGCCAAACGTTTTAGAAGTCGAGTGGACTTCTGGAACAGATTACGTTCGAAAACCTGTGTTCTGCTGTAAATTACACGATCCAACAGAGAAATTAGTTAGGGTGGTTCCTTCATCTGAGAGACAGGGATGAAAGCCTTCTGTTGGGTTGAGAATCCCTCCCGACAGATTAAACCGAAGGCCCATCTAGGCTACTATCCTGTTTTCTCAGAGGCCAACTGGATACCTCTTGATGCCCCAGAGGCAGGACATGAGCACAACAACACCAGCCTGCTCACGAGCCCCCGGCAGCTGGTCTTCAGACCCCTCATGCTGGAGGTAGCCATCGTCGTCGCTTGGACTCACTAAGAGCTTTCTCCTTCGTGACTGACCCCCCAGTTTAAATTACAGGTAGGTAGCCGTGTTGGTCTGGGTCGAAGTAAAAAAATAATAATCCTTCAGTAGCACCTTAAAGACCAACTAAGTTTTTATTTTGGTATGAGCTTTCGTGTGCATGCACACTTCTTCATATACAGTGAAATAGGAGTCCCCAGGCACTTATGTAGAGAAGGGGTGGGGAGGGGTGGGGAGGGGGAGGGGAGGGGGGATCACTCAGAAGGGTGGTGGAAATGGGTGATTGACTTACTGATAGCTGTTGATCCCCCCTCCCCTCCCCATCCCCACCCCCTCCCAACCCCTTCTCTACATAAGTGTCTGGGGACTCCTATTTCACTGTATCTGAAGAAGTGTGCATGCACACGAAAGCTCATACCAAAATAAAAACTTAGTTGGTCTTTAAGGTGCTACTGAAGGAATTTTTTATTTCCCCCAGTTTAAAGTCACCCAAGGTAGCGGCCATCGCTATACTCTGAGGAAGGAAAACCCATCTGTGGCGTTTGCCTGTTCTTTTGGAAATGTCTGTACGGGGGAGAGAGAAAGGGTTAATAGATAGACCAACCCGGAGGCAGAGCCTACCTGCTTTTAAAAGGCTTAGCCAGCGGTTTAGACAGTTGAGAAGACAGTTGGAAACAGAGAGGCAGTTAGTTCGGCTGGTTTCTTGTGGAGTCAGAGTGGGTTAGAGACAGAGAGAGTGAATCGGATTACAGTGTTTCAAAGTATGTAAAGCTTGTGTGCGTTCACAATAAACTGGAACCTTTATTATTGCGTTACAACCTGACTGAGTCTGAATATATTACTGGGGAAACCTGGTTGGTGGCAGTGGAAGAGAATAGACGTATTGGCACAGGGTCAAGAGTCCATGGAACGACCAGGGGCTCTGTGTGAACGCCACACCATCCCTTTAGCTACGCACAGCCTGTAATTGATACCTGGGTGTCCTTACCTGGGATCCAGATGAACAACCTAGAACCAGAGTTGTGGGGTCAACACAGCAAGCAGGACTCTCTAGTCCTTGTGTTGCTTTCACACAGGCATTGCAGTACCGATGTTTCTTTTCTTTTTTTATAATAATTTTTATTAGTTTTCAATTACAATCCAATAATAGCCTCATTATAACAATACCAATTTATAATACAATTGTTAATACCAATCGTTCGAATACCAAATTATATAATTTAGATAGAATTGATGGCTTTCTTATTTGCTTTATTTCTGTGTTCCAAAATCTTATTAATTTCCATTACGTTCTGGTCATAATAATAATCCGTTATACAACAACTGCAATATTAATAACTTCTATTCGTCTTGACGCATTAAATGACTTATAAGCTACAAGTGGGGAACTCGAACAATATCCTTGTTCTTCCTTTGTGTGGCAATTATTCTGTCTGTGGTGTTTCTTCCTGTCCTTGTAAGATTTTATGTTTTTCTTCCCCCTGGTTGTTGTTGTTATCTCACTCGCTGGATCACCACCTTGTCATGGTGAGTGGGCTTACACATTCCTATGACCCTTGTGAGTGAAGCCGTGGCGAATCTCGTACTCCCAGCAGGGTCACCCAAGGCGGTAAGGTCAAAGGGAAGGAACTAGACAAAGAATGATTCGAGAAGTCCTCAATGGCAGAACAGGCAGATGATAACAAGTGGTATGTTACGGCTGTGAAGAGGGATGAAGGCTGCAGCAGATAGGAATCTACCAGTTTGTCGTGACTACTTCATGCCATCGGAACAGAGCCCTACTGCAAAGACTGTGCGTTGGTCAGTGTGCACTGATCTACATGCACAAAACAAAATCACGCACAGGCGTCTTCCCAAAACCCATCCCAAACCCCAAAAGTCCCATGGTGATCGGCAAATGGTAACGGGGGCATGAAATCTGGAAGCCCCTAGTCATGAACCGGCACATGGGCGGTGGGTACAGATTCAGTCATTCTGACTCAAGGAATGAGGCAGTTGAGCAGCTCAGCAGCTGTATCCATGACTGAGCAGCCCCTTTTTAGGATTCTCTCTGCTCACCCCGAAAAGGGGGAGGGGCTAGAAAAGGTGCCCTAGACATAGTCTGCCTCCCTTTTTCTCTGACTAGATTACTGCGCCCAGTGGGGTCACCACCTAGTGGTCGTAAAAGACAATTGAACTTTGGAACATGGATATACACACTTTGTCAGGTAACACAGACAGTGAGCGTCCTGAACACAGAACTGCCATCATTGCAAGAGAGCTGTGACGTTTTAACATCGATATTGCAGCGCTTCAAAGAGACTCAAAGAGCAGGTGAGGGACAACTGAAGGAAGAAAAAGGAGGCTACACATTCTTCTGGAAAGGTCTAGCTGAACATGAACATCGAACACATGGGGTAGGCTTCGCTATCAAAAATGATCTTGTCAGAAGTCCCTACCGGCATTAATGAGAGACTCTCAACCACAGTTCAAGAAGGATACTGATAAGCTGGAACGTGTCCAGAAGAGGGCAACCAAAATGGTCAAAGGCCTGGAAACGATGCCTTATGAGGAACGGCTTAGGGAGCTGGGTATGTTTAGCCTGGAGAAGAGAAGGTTAAGGGGTGATATGATAACCATGTTCAAATATATAAAAGGATGTCATATAAAGGAGGGAGAAAGGTTGTTTTCTGCTGCTCCAGAGAAGCGGACACGGAGCAACGGATTCAAACTACAAGAAAGAAAATTCCACCTAAACATTAGGAAGAACTTCCTGACAGTAAGAGCTGTTCGGCAGTGGAATTTGCTGCCAAGGAGTGTGGTGGAGTCTCCTTCTTTGGAGGTCTTTAAGCAGAGGCTTGACAGCCATCTGTCAGGAATGCTTTGATGGTGTTTCCTGCTTGCAGGGGTTGGACTGGATGGCCCCCTTGTGGTCTCTTCCAACTCTATGATTCTATGATTCTATGATTCTATGATTCTATGATTCTATGATTCTATGATTCTATGAATAAAGCTCACCAAAAACCAACAGGCTACTATTATAAGCGCTTATGCACCAACACTGGATGCCGATGAAGACATGAAAGAAAAATTTTACTCTCAGCTGGATACCGTCCTATCAGAGACGCCTAAGGAAGATAAAATTATCCTCCTGGATCATTTTAATGCAAGAGTTGGGCGAGATTTCGATCTGTAGCCTGGGGCTATTGGGAAAGAAGGAATTGGCAACAGCAACCAGAACGGAATCTTACTTTTGATGCTACGTGCAGCACACAACCTTGTTATTACCAACACACTCTTTCGACAGAAAAATAAATTAAAAACTCAATGGAGGCATCCTTGATCAAACCACTGGCACCTCTTACAGTACACTATGTTATTGTCAGTGCACAGATCACTGCTATGTGCTCCTTACCAGAGCTATGAGGAGTGCCGACGACTGCTGGACAGATCACCAACTAATACGCTCCATGATGGCTATCAATATTATACCGTACCTCAATGCAGGCGTCAAGGAAGGAAACCAAGGTGCAAAATGAACACTCAAGCCCTTCAAGATCCATTAAGTGGAATTGCTTCCAAACAACTCTTAAGGACCATCTGCCTTCAGAATTCTCTGATAACATCAAGGAACACTGGACCAAGCTAAAAACATCCATTATTGCAGCCTGTGAACAAATAATTGGATACCAAACCAAGAAACACCAGCACTGGTTTGATGAGAATGACAGTGAGATTGAACGCATGATTGACAAGAAAAGGAAGGACTTTCAGATCTGGCAAAGAGATAGAAACTGTGCCACTAAAAAAAAAAAACCTATGCCAACACTAAGGCTGAGGTTCAAAGAAGAACCAGAGAACTAAAAAACACCTGGTGGATAAAAAAAAGCTCAAGAGATCCAGCACTTAGCCGAAACTCATGATGCACAGAGTTTCTTTAAAGCAACAAAGGCCATCTATGGGCCAATAAATCATGGCATATGCCCCCTACGCTCAGTAGATGGTATCACACTTCTAAAAGATAAAGAAGCTATTGCACTGCGCTGGAAAGAACATTACCAACATCTCCTTAACCGCAACTCCCCGAAACTGCTGAGGTCCGGTCCTCTCACAAATTTCGCAAAAACAAGTTAGAGATAAGCTTGCAGTATCTCCAAATCTGGGAGAGTTGTGTACAGCTATTAACCAAACTACCAAAGTCTTCAAAGTGGGTGGAATTGAACTTACACAACAACTTCACAAGCTCATTGAAAAAATCTGGGAGAGAGAAGAGATCCCAGCAGACTTTAGTGATGCCAAAAATATCGATCTCTTAAAAAAAAAAAAAAGGTGACAGAACTGATTGCAGAAACTATCGAAGGGAAACTCCCCACCAGAGTAGAAATCATACAGCGAACAGATGGAAAGCTCTTCAATCTGAGCAGGCTGAAAGCAAACAGTAAGGTTACCGTAACTTCCGTCATAAAGCTTCAGTATGCTGCCGACAACGTAGCG